>NC_069505.1:318342418-318514918 GCF_027579735.1 Bombina bombina
GGCGTTCTGTTTATCAGCCTGTTTATCAAAGAATAGTCTGTAAATAACATGTAGATGTATTTTTTAAAGTTTCATTAGTTGTTTAAATAGTGACAAAATAAAGAAAAAGTGTAATTTTTTTTTTTTTTAAAGTATTTTTTTTATTGAAGTTAGAATATAGATTCACAAACAAGATTTGCCCTAAGCCTAATGTTACATCAGAGTGAGTAGTACATTGTCTATAAACTGACATTATTAGAAAGAAAAAAGAAAAAGACAAAATACACATATGGCAAGATAAATACATCAAATCTTAACATGAAGACAGACAAGAGTTTAGGCGAGATAGAATATAACTTCATTTTATGTTATACTATTAACGCTTAATCTCCACAGTACTAAGATATCAGCCTGTGGAGAATTGGCATATGTGTCAGCCACTCTTGGGCTGAGGTATATAGGGGGGGAGGGGAGATTTAGCGGGTAAGCACCGCTATGTATATAGGGAAGGTGGTGGAAAGGTGGAGGGCGGAGCCTTAAATA
Source organism: Bombina bombina (assembly GCF_027579735.1). Lineage (NCBI taxonomy): Eukaryota > Metazoa > Chordata > Amphibia > Anura > Bombinatoridae > Bombina > Bombina bombina. The sequence goes on from NC_069505.1 coordinate 318,342,941, forward strand.
AGTGTAAGTAGCTTAAGGTACGTGATAAGAACTTAGAAGTGTTCAAGTGGAGGGATCCCAGGTCCATCAAAACAAAACCATATCTAGCAAAACATAGTGCGGATTAGGTCTCTGCCATTAAGTTTCTCCTCTTATAATATAGTTGTACCTATAAGGGTGATGGGATAATAATTAGTAAAGAAGCGTCATCAGGGCTTAAAGTGGCTTAGCATTGTCCTCACAGTTAGATTTGTGAGCTATGGGACAGAAGATTAGGGGAGTATGCTGGTTATAGCCAAAATAAAGTTATGCAAGAGGGGGGATATTAGGAAGTATGGGGCATAAAAGACTTCTGGGTGAGCTCCTCTCCTGGGGAAATGCTAGCTATAAGCGATGTGGGAAAAAGGAGTAGGGATATGACCCGCAGGCAACATGTACCGGCGGGAAAGGGAAGAGAGGAGCTCAGCATGGGCAGAAAATTTGTGCTACCAATAAATTCTACATAGGGGGTATGCCATTATTAGCAGGGAACATGAGTGGATTAAGTAGAGAGAGCTCCCCTATATAGGGGGAGATGAAAACATCACTTAAAATACCTAGAACATAGAAAACAAACGTAAGACAAACATGAATAACAATACTCAGCGTCAAAGTTATGAGACAACTATGTGAACTTAAAATATTGATAATTACATATTCCTTTTGCAAACATTGCCATTTAGTAAATATGATATATAGTAGAATCATTTAACAGCAAGTGAATAAGCATAGCTATACCTTCCACGTAATCCAGGAACTTAAATAAGAGCAATAGGTCCCAAACTTCACGCAGCAACTCGTTCTCTATAGGGTTGGCATATTTTAGGGTTTAAGGTCTTTAAAGGTGAGCTACATAGTATCTGGTGATATGAGTATTCTCACTGAGTATGTATATTGGGTGGCATTTCTTCATTACTACTTAGGGCTCTGCTATATAATGGCCTACCAGGTCAAAATTATGGGCTAGGTGATTATCTTGAGGATAATGACAATTAGGTATATTAGCAGGCTCAGAGCAGTAAAAAAGGATGTATATCTATTCTCTGCCGACCTAGTACTGGTTGTAAGAGTAGCCATTATGCAATATTATACTACATGCGAAACCCAGAGTCTCATCCAGAAGGGCAATAGAAGCTAAGTCTCATTGAATCACAATACTATCTACTTAACTGAGCTCCTAAAGACACCGTAATGTGGTTTTCTAGATCGGTGACAAACATATATGTCAGCTATATACATAAAAATTATGCCTAAAAGAAGTGTGTTAACAGCTAATCACAGCACATATTGAACTGCATCATTGCCAGATAAACATAACGGACAGTGCCACTGTAGGTAGCTTGCATATGAAAGTTCCATTGAATACAATATTTCTAGTGTAGATATGCTGATATGGCACAGCGATTAGTAGAGAGGTACAATACTTTAGGCATTACAATAAGGACAACATAAATAAGGTGAGTCCACTAGCTTGCTCTAGAATAACCAAACATTTTAAACAAAAGAGAGCCTCTCCACTGTCTTCTCAATATAGCATATGTATGATAGTGGATAATATCTTGTAAGCTAAAATGGGGGGTACTACTTGTGAGGTTTGCAATAGGAGGAGCTATAAGACAGGGACTAGAAATGCAGGGGAAAACCATAAAAAATTATACCCTCATACAGGGCCAAAGTTCAATATTACTTCCAACTAGGGGAGCAAGCTAAGACTAAAATAAGTTGGAGGTAGATAGATCCTTAAACTCAGGCCTATAAGCCATCATCTGGGAGATCTATTATGTGTGAGTCAGAATCTTATCATAGCTCCAGTATCCCTAAATAGCGGCGTTAGAAAGATCCCATTGAAAAGATACGATACGCAAATGGCGTTGGGGGATCTGCGGTATTGAAAAGTCGCGGCTGGAAAGTGAGCGTTAGACCCTTTCCTGATTGACTCCAAATACCAGCGGTAGCCCAAAACCAGCGTTAGGAGCCCCTAACGCTGGTTTTGACGGCTAACGCAAATCTCTAAATCTAGGTGTAAATTTTATAATGAATCGATTATTATTTTTGTTTGTCTTTAAAAGTTGATCAGTAGTGTTTTATTTTATGGGGGGTAGAATGTTGCTTTTTACCTCCATAAAAAGGGGGGGGGGGGGGTGGATGTTCAGATGAGATCATGATGCTGCTTCCACTGACTAATTTTTAACAATTTGAGTAGTGTTTTATTTTTTTTATCATGTCTGCTAGACAACTGGGTTACCTGTGTAGCAATAAAGCATTATGCTATGTAAATGGTGCAATGTAGGAATGAAAAAAGGAGTTCTAGGTTTGATCTGATTTATATTGCTGCTGAATTTGTATCTATAGTTATCCAACATAAATTTAATTTAAATGTTGTTTTAATATTGAGACATGCATTGCACATTTTTTGGTGCATCTATTTAATGAAACTCAATATGTTTTATACTGCAATTAGAAAACAAATAACACTTTATTATTGATAGTAGACACTGGTTCAGTAACAAAAATAAGCTCCTTGCATGGTCAATGAAATTTAGCATAATTCAAATAATTGTGTTCCATGTTTAAATCACAGGTACATTTAAACTGACAACATTTAATTAATTTTGGTAATGTATGTTGTGTAACAACTTTACAGTGCATTTAAAGGGACATTAAACACTAAATACATGCTAGATAGAATGATGCATTCAAAGAAAAGATTAGTCCATGACTAACATGTAGATGTATTTTTTAAAGTTTCATTAGTTGTTTAAAAAGTGACAAAATAAGTGTAAACTTTTAGTGTCTATAAAACACTGGGAGCTGCCATGTTGTAACTTGTGTTACCTTCTCTGCTGTGGCCAATTAGGGTCAGTTATAAATAGGTCACTAGAGTGTGCAGCCAATGGTTGTGCTGGATTTAACAGTGTTCTGCACTTCCATTTCTAACAGGAACTGAAAAGCTCACAATTTCAGAATGGAATTACAGGCAAAGAGGACAAAATAAATAATGAAAGTACATTGCAGAGTTGTTTTATATATACAATTTATCATTTTATATTACCATCTCAAAGTGTTTAATGTCCCTTTAAACAGTCAGAGGTCATGGTTGTGTTTTGTTGTCAACCTTTAAGACTGATTACACAAAGAAATAAGCCCAACAACAAAATGTAAATCTATTGTGTGGTACATTAATGTAAATTATGAATTGCAAATAATCTGTGTGTGATAGGGTCCATTCTATTTCCACATCTAACAACATTGTTTTTGTAGACCCTTTATTGCCCTTTTTGTGAACTATGTGGTTCATATTGTTTCTATCATTTGTATTTGTATTCTATAGAGCTGAAGTGTTTAATATCCAAGGCTAGACATAATTTAGATATACACTTTAGATAGGTCAATAAGTTTTTCCTCACAACTGAGCTCTATAACCAGAAATTGCCATACACTACACTGATAAAGCCACAGATCTGAAGAGGACACAAGGACAAAGATCCATAATGGTTTTTCTATTGCAACACAAAGGATGCATGTGTGTCATTCAGTCACAAAGAGGGGATATGTAATAACTGTATAACTGGAAAATATATGTAATAACTGTATAACTGGAAAATCACATGTTGCTATATTAAGGAAAGCTTTTCCAAGAGATAATATCAAGCAACTCGACCCCAAGGCCTGTACAGAAGGATCAAAATACTACCATTCAATGTAGATAAGGCAGGTGAGACCTGCTCTCCTTCCTGAGGACAGAAAATCAAATGTCATAAAGCTTCAAAGGACACAGGACAATGGCATCATAAATCTTCAAAGGGACTCAGATAAGGTCAGTCCTGAGATGGGTCCCAAAGGTCAGATGGCATTAGGAAAACTAATTTCTTGGACCACAGAGACATCTACAGGCAGTTAACTCAACAGATGAATTGAAGATGAATGGATTTGATTGGCTGGGACTGTCTTCATGGTGTGGCTGTTTGGCTATAAATATGTTTTGAGAAGTAGCTTGAAAGAGAGGAAAAAGGAAGGACAAATACACCTAGGTAACAGAGAGACTTCATCTTCATTTGCATGCACACATTATAGTGTAGATAGATTAGAAGAATAAAGCCTTGTATGTTAGACGCTTCTCTCACCACTCATGTTTAGATCTGTAATTTAATAAATTCATCCTTATATAATACTGGTGTAAGTATCATTCTTTAAATAAGGTAAATGGTATATAAAGGAAAAGCCTGACACAGATTTAAGACACTGACCCAATATTAGGAAAGGGGCTTTTTCACAATATTAGAGCCCAATTATCCCACCTGTATTACCTCAAGGGGAAATATGTACTAAAGGGGACAACTTCTCTGTTTATATATGTAGTACAATATATAGTTAGGTTATGAAGCCCTGGGGCTTAATTGGGAACACACTCATCCCTAATGAAACTGGTGCAATACCTAAATCTGGCATTATAAGAAATAACAGGTGGGGTGATATACCCATAGGTCTTGTAATTACAGAATTTAATTGCTAAGCTAACTCATCTAATATGATAATTGTACAATACCCAAAGCTGGAGCTGGGACACATTGCATACAGAGAAACTATGAGAGAGTATTGTTATGCATACTGTTACCTTACAACACAAAACATATAAACTCCAGTAATACGATAAATTTATATATCTCAGTAAGCGTAATCTAGTTGACTTATATGAATGTCCCTCAACTAGAGGCAATGAAAACTTGAGCAGAGTACATGAAAAAACTGCTGCATAATATGTGGGGCAGCAAAAAAGGCAAAGATATAACATCGATGGGTCTCTAAGTCTTGGGGAAATGTGCCACATGTTCTCTTACAGTCAGCGTAGAGGGGTTATAACAGCGAGTGTAATGAGAGCTGAACAGGCTATAGAACAGTAAAACAGGCAGACAGAGTCAGTTGAACTACGTTTAAATGGTTTACGGCCATATTCTTAGGCTCTCTGAAGAACCATCATTTAGGCTATTATTGGGGAAATCTGCTGTCAATTGCGGTAAATGGATAGTTATGCGGCTAGGTACAATTAAACGTGAATCACACTCCAGCCCAACATCACACTTGATAAGTAGTTACCCCACTCCGGTTTTGTAATCTGATGACCGATACAAAAAGACCCATATATCACGCTGTAATACAGGGTAGTTCTTGCCCGGAGCGAGTATTTACATACACACACATATATTTAAAATTGCATCTAAACATAACACACAGACACTAACATAGACACACATTAACACAAACACAGAGACACACAGACACCAACACAGAAACAGAGACACTAACAGACACACACACTATCACAGATATACAAACCCTAACATAAAGACACAGATGCACTAACACAGACACAAATTTAAAAAAGAAAGTGAAGAGGACTGTACTGCCAGTGTGCCAGGGTTTTTTCCCTGCTTTGTTTGCCATGTGCTGCTGGCAGCCATTTTACTCACCTCTTACTGAATCTGGTGCAGAGTGTCTGATGCTGCTCATTTCCTGCACGCCCCCTTATGGCTGGACTGGTGTACATCATCCGTGTGAGACAGGTTGTAATCTCAGTATTGTGATGTCATCACTTATTATTTAAAGGGCCTCTGTTCAGTATGCTTTGCCCTTGCCTTGTCTCAGACCTGTTTGTGAGTTCCTGTGTATTACCTGGCTGTCTGACGTCCCTCCTGGTTCCTGATCTCTGGCTTGTTCCTGACCCTGCTGTTCTCCTTGTTCCTGATTCTGGCTCATCTGACTACTCGCTTTGGCTCCTGACTCGGCTCATCTGACTATTTGCTTTGACTCCTGACTCGGCTCGTCTGACTACCAGCTCTGGCTTAGACTCCTGGCTTGATGTTTGACTTGTGGACTTTTTTATTATTTTTTGTTATTAATAAAGGTGTGATTATTTTTGCACTTCTCGTCTCAGTCTGATTCCTGGCACCCTGAGATTACGCAAGGGCCATGAATCCTGATGGTGCTAATAATCCACCTTTAACCATCATTTCCAGGATGGATGAACAGATCATCACTTGGATTAATTTGCACTAGCCCTGCAAATCCTGCTGACTCGCACTGCACATTTGGACCAGAGTGTCCCACAAGTTATGGCTGCTCCTGTTTCCGCTGCTGCACCTAGTCCTACCAGGAGCATGTCCTGTTCTGCACCTATATCTCAGCGATATGGAAGCGATCTTATTCAGTGCAGAGGGTTTTTGAACCAGGTGGGCATTTACTTTGAGATGTTACCTCATGCGTTTCCCTTTGACAGAGCTAAGGTGGGATTTCTCATCTCTTTACTCTCTGGCACAGCTCTTGCCTGGGCTAATCCCTTGTGGGAGACTAATAAACCTGTGATTTCAAATTACCCTGAATTTGTGGCCTCCTTTCAAAGGGTATTTGATGTTCTGGCTCGCACCTCCTCTTTTGCTAAACGACTCATGTCTATTCAGCAAGGTACGAGATCTGTTGCTCAGTATGCCATTGAGTTCCGTACACTTGCCACAGAGGTAGGTTGGAACAATGAAGCCCTTGTTGCCACCTTCTTTCATGGACTCTCTGATGTGATTAAAGACAAAGTTGCTGCCAGAGATTTACCAGAGGATATCGAGGCATTGGTGCCTTTTTTAATCCTAATTGACATCAGACTAAGTGAGAGGCCTTTTTCAAGGAGCGCTTATGGAAGCCTCCTGTTACGCTGTCTCCTACATGTTCGTTCCCACCCATGCCTCCCTCTCCTCCCATGCCTCCTGGTCCCGAGTTACCAGATACTGCTGAGCTGATGCAGTTGGGATTTATGCATCTCTCCACAGTGTAGAGGGCCTTTAGGAGGAGGGAGGGGCTCTGCCTCTATTGTGGGTTACAGGGCCACCTTTTAAAGTCTTGTCCTACACGGCCGGGAAAAGCTTGCACCTAAGGTCCTGTCGGGGACAGACCTTGGGTGGTTTATCCTCATACCCGGAACCACTAAAGGAGAAACCTTTGGTCACGGTTGTCCTTTCCTGGGTGGGCTCCTCCATAGTCACCCATGCTCTTGTTGGCTCCGGTGCTGCGGGCTATTTCATTGACAGTGCTTTTGTATCAAAGCACTCCATTCCTGTATTGCCTCGGTCCTTTCCGCTTGCTATTGAGGCCATTAATGGCAGGCCCCTTCAGCCCGCACACGTTACTCATGAAACCGCTCCGTTATCCATGGCTGTTGGGGCTCTCCATTTTGAAACCCTCCAGTTCCAGATGATAAACACTCCACATTTTCTGGTTGTTCTGGGTTATCCCTGGCTCTAAAAGCACAATCCTGGTCTCGAATGGCACAGGTCCGATATTTTGTCATGGTCCCCGCAATGTATTTCCACTTGTCTTCGGAAACCAGTCAAAGTGCACTTCTTCGCTATCTCAATTTTACAGAGGAGTACCGAAAGCTCCTAGACGTTTTTGACAAGGTGCGTGCCGGTACATTGCCTCCTCACCGGTCTCACGATTGTGCCATAGACCTGCAACCTGGAGCTATTCCTCCTCGGGGTCGGGTTTACCCTCTATCTGTTGTGGAGAATTGTGCTATGGAGGAGTATGTTGCCGATGCTCTGTCACGGAGAATCATCTGCAAATCTTGCTCTCCTGCAGGGGCTGGCTTCTTCTTCGTGAAGAAAAAGGGTGGCGAGTTAAGACCATGCATCGATAATAGGGTTCTTAATTGTCTTACCATTAAGAATGCTTGCCCTATTCCACTCATTACGGAACTCTTTGACCACCTCAAGGGAGCTACGGTCTTTTCTAAACTTGATTTGAGAGGAGCATACATTCTCGTTAGGATAAAGGAGGTCCACGAATGAAAAACAGCATTTAACTCCAGGAGCGGGCATTATGAGTATCTTGTAATGCCCTTTGGCCTATGTAATGCTCCAGCTGTTTTCCAGGAATTTATTAATGATGTCCTACGAGATATGTTGCAACAGCGTGTTGTGGTGTACTTAGATGATATCCTCATACACTCACCCACTCATGAGGATCATCACACGGTACTTCAGAGATTACGTGAGAACAGCCTGTTTTGTAAACTTGAGAAATGTGAGTTCCATCAGACTCAAGTAACCTTTCTAGGTTATGTAATCTCCGTTGCAGGGTTATCCATGGATCCTGACAAGTTGTCTGCAGTCCTGCAGTGGCCTTGCCCAGTTAGTCTTCACTCTATTCAACGTTTTTTTGGCTTTGCCAATTACTATAGGAAGTTTAATAAAAACATTTTTTCCTTGGTCAAACCTATCACTGACATGACCCGTAAGGAGAATGATCCACTTCATTTGTCACCTATTGCCAATAAGGCTTTTGAGAGTCTTAAGACTGCCTTTGCTGCCGCTCCAGTTCTGGCTCATCCTAACCCTCTCCTGCCTTTCATTCTTGAGGTCAATGCATCTGAGACTGGAGTAGGTGCCCTCTTGTCTCAACGTCCTACGCATGATGGTTCCTTGCATCCGTGCGGTTTCTTCTCTAAGAAATTGTCTCCGGCGGAGTGCAATTATGACATTGGTGACAGGGAATTACTGGACATAATTTTGACACTCAAAGAATGGAGGCAACTTCTCAAGGGTACTAGCGTACCAGTGCTCATTCTTACTGACCACAAGAATTTGACTTATCTATCCGAAGCAAAACGTTTGTTGCCCCGACAGGCCATATGGGCGCTATTTTTGTCTCGGTTTAATTGTGTGGTCTCCTACCTGCCTGGTAGTAAGAATGTTAGGGCTGATGCCCTCTCTCAACAATTTTCGCCTCTGTCCAAGGAGGAGTCTGTACCTACTCCAGTTATACCTCCTGACCATATTTTGGCTACTATACGTACTAATCTGACTTTTCCCTTGGGGGAGAAGATCCTGGCTGCACAAACCAATGCACCTCCTTAGAAACCTAGTGGTAAGTGCTTTGTTCCTGAGAATCTTCAAACTAAACTATTACACACTTACCACTATCCTAAAGCCGCAGGTCACCCGGGCAAGAACCAAATGATTTGGTCTGTCACTTGACAATTCTGGTGGCCAGGTCTTTGTTCTGATGTTGCTGCATATGTTGCCTCCTGCTCAGTGTGTGCACAGAATAAGACTCCTCAAAGTCTTCTTGTGGGTCTTCTTCAACCTATTGCTAATGGTGAGCGTCCTTGGACACATCTTTCCATGGACTTCATTGTCGAGCTCCCTGTTTTCAATGGCAATACTGTTATCCTAATGGTGGTTAACCGTTTTTCTAAAATGTCACATTGCATTCCCTTGAAGAAGCTGCCTACCGCTCAGGAACTTGCTTCAATTTTTGCCCGAGAGGTCTTCCGTTTACATGGGTTAACCAAAGGAGTTAGTTTCAGACTGGGGTAGCCAGTTTGTCTCCAGATTTTGGCATTCCTTTTGTGCTCAAATGGGGATCCAGCTTTCATTCTCCTCCGCATATCACCCTCAATCCAGTGGGACTGCAGAACAGTCTAATCAAGCTCTGGAACAGTTCCTCCATTGCTATGTCTCAGATCACCACAATAATTGGTCTTAACGGTTACCTTGGGCAGAGTTTGCTCGTAATAGTGCTATTAATGCTTCCTCCCAGTTATCGCTGTTCATGGCGAATTATGGTTTCCAACCATCCTTGTTGCCCGATTCATTCATGTCTCACGGTATTCCGGCTTTGGAGGAGCATCTCCTGCAACTCCATTCCACATGGGTGCAGATTCAGGATTGCCTTCATGGTTCTATGCAGCGCCAAAAGTTCCAGGCTGATCGTAGGCTTCTGCCTGTGCCTTCCTACCAGGTTGGTGAGAGGGTTTGGCTGTTCTCCCGCAACTTGAAATTTCGGGTGCCCCGTTATGTTGGTCGTTTTCGAATACGCCGACGGGTCAATCCTGTGGCCTACGCTCTTGACCTTCCTCCTGCAATGCACATTTCCAATGTTTTTTTATGTCTCCCTCTTGAAACCATTGGTTTGTAATTGGTTTACCACTGTGTTCCCTCATCCTATCTCTGTTGAAAACCACGAAAAGTATGAGGTCAGCAGCATTATTGACTCTTGTATGTCCAGGGGCCGCATACAGTATTTGGTTCACTGGAGAGGCTACAGTCTGGAGGAGCGTTCATGGGTTCCCTCCTCTGATGTTCATGCTCCCGCCCTCCTCCATGCCTTCCATGCCCGTTTCCCCAATAAGCCTTTTGTCCTCCTGCGGGGGAGGGGTCGTTGAGGGGAGGGTACTGTCAGGGTGTTTTCCCTGCTTTTTTTGCCATGTGCTGCTGGCAGCCATTTTACTCACCTCTTACTGAATATAGTGCAGAGTGTCTGATGCTGCTCATTTCCTGCATGCCCTCTTATGGCCGGACTGGTGTACATCATCCGTGTGAGACAGGTTGCAGTCTCAGTATTGTGATGTTATCCCTTATTATTTAAAGGGCCTCTGTTCAGTATGCTTAGCCCTTGCGTTGTCTTAGACTTGTTTGTTAGTTCCTGTGTATTACCTGGCTGTCTGACGTCCCTCCTGGTTCATGATTCCTGGCTTGTTCCTGACCCTGCTGTTCTCCTTGTTCCTGATTCTGACTCGTCTGACTACTCGCTTTGGCTCCTGACTCAGCTGGTCTGACTATTCGCTTTGGCTCCTGACTCAGCTCGTCTGACTACCAGCTCTGGCTAAGACTCCTGGCTTGATGTTTGACTTGTGGACTTTTTATTATTTTTTGCTATTAATAAAGGTGTGATTATTTTTGCACTTCTCGTCTCAGTCTGATTTCTGGCACCCCCGACACAGTGACAATGAATGAGGGGGTAAAATCCCCTGCACAGTAATATGGTGGCTGGTTATAGGGTTCTGCATCTAATAACATTGCAGATTCCAGCGCTGGAAAACTCCCAGTATGGGCTTTACTTGTGATGTGTTTTTTTTTTTCTATTCTTTCCAAACAGTGAAGAAGATAACTATAGAGGAAACCAAAACAATAGACTAATTAAGGAGGTTGGTAAAGTCTGTTCAGCAATCAACAGATTATTTATTAGAAGAACAAAATATGAACAGACTTTACCAACCCCTGTCCCTGAATAAGTCTAGTGTTTTGGTTTCCTCCATTATAGTTATCTTTTTCACTGTTTGGGGAGAATTGAAAAATAAAATCACAAGTAAAGCACATACTGGGAAATTTCCAGCGCTGGAATCTGCAATGCAGGCTGTCATTTAGGGTTTCCACTGCCAGTCTGACTAATTCTGGGACAGGGGGTTGGTAAAGTGTCTGTTTATTTTTATTTTTTAGTATGAATAGATCCCTTTAGATTATGTTTGGTTTAGTTAGTAACGTAAGCATAATTAGCAGCAGCACCACTTACAAATAAGAAATATTAAACATATAGCTCCCCCAAAAAACAAGTTGCAACTTGCAGCCATCTTTGGAAACAAATGCATTAAAATACACAAGAAGTAAAGGCCACATTCGCAACAGAATCTCTGCATCCCTGTTATTCCCACATTACTCTAGATGCCCATCCATCTACCTACATTACTGCAGATAAACGTTCTTGCAGTATCTGAGCTTCAGCCTTTTGCTTGCAACTGCAAGGGATTTCCAGGCCCCGGGGTGTACTGTGGCCGAATCATCACAAACTCAGCAGAACAGGAGCACTGCTAATAGACATTCCCTGAGTGGTGAGCGCTTTATCCTAGGGGGCTCCTGCTTTGAGTGCACAAACTGCACTCACTGTACAAGAGCCAGAAGCGTCTCTGCTGCATGGAGTCTGTTGCCCACTGTCCTAGTGGGTGGGCCTGCCGCCTGACACTTTATCTCCAGCATTTGGTGCTCTGCAGACAGTCTGCAAAATTAGAGCGGCAATACTTAAATTGATATTTAAAAAAAAATATTAGTTGTTGCAGAGGGTGTAGCAACTAATATATATTTTTATAAATATTAATGTATTGCTGCTATAACTTTGCTCCACCCTGCTTGGGCGCCCTAAGGCTGCCTTATGCAAGCGCTGGGCCTGAACAGAATAACACATAATCAAACAATCTTACCTGTATAAGTACTCTCCACCAAACTGCCTGATTCTTGGCCCCGGTGGCCTGTGACATCAAGGAGCATCAACAATCACGTGATCCGATGGGCACGTGACCAATCACCACGCCGTCTTCATAGCAACCTAGAATACAAATCGCATATAACACCACATAGTGCAAATGAATTAAATGTGTGACATTTAAGTGTCGGAATTACATAAAAACAATACATGACTGTACTACTTCTATAATATACTATGCAGATGATAAAGACTATTATCCTCAATAGTGCATAAGGCACGAAAACTGAAAATTGATCCTACCACAATCTCCCAGTAATAATTATAATTATGCTCAAGATTATTGTAGGGTTAATACTGATGCCAATAGAGGCTCAATGTTAAAATTCCCCTAACTAGTGCCCAACAGCATATTACTATACATTATATCTGGCAACCACATTGTTTGTCCAGGTGTGTGTTTAATCCCCTGGGCATCAAGGTTCCCAGGGTGTATGTCCATCTTGCTTCACACTTTAACAAGGTTTTTGCCCTGTCGCCACCTCTAGTGGGTGCTGGTATGTGATCAATAATTGTATATCTCAAATCGGCCATCTTGTGTCCTGCTTCAGAAAAATTAATTGCCACTGGTTGGTCCGATTTTTTTTCTTGTCCAGAGCAGACCTTATTGCTGTCCTATGTTTTGCCATACGTGTCCTGAGGGTATCCACCGTTTTCCCAACATAACATTTTCTGCATGGGCAATGTAGTAGGTAAACAATGTGGGTTGTGGTACACGTTATGCGGTATCTTAGATTTTTTATTTTTGTAGGGATGGCAAAAGAATTTTCCTGGGGTTAAGCCATTGCAGATGACACATCCTATACACCTATAACAGCCCCTTGACTGGTTCAACCACATATTGGTGATGTAGCAATCCAGGTTTTTGTGCCTTAAGCACTATTGAGGATAAAAGCCTCTATCATTTCTGACACTTAAATGTCAAACATTTAATGTATTTGCACTATGTGGTGTTATATGCCAATTTGTATTCCAGGTTGCTATGATGACGGTGTTCGGTTGCTGTGTTGATTGGTCATGTGTATGTGGGGTCACGTGATCGCCGATGCTCCATGATGTCACAGGCCGCCGGGACGCCAGCAGTAGCACCCAGGGCATTTTGATCATTTTGATTCTGCTGCATTACTATCAGCTGTCACGTGAGTGCTTGACCCTACAAACTAAAACTACTATATATATATATATATATATATATACATATACAGTATATATATATATATATATATATATATATATATAAAAGCACTTATAAAAAAAATCTCTCCAAATTTGATCTTTGTTTATTTTTGTCAGTTTCTGCATATTTCAAAACTGTTTTAGGGTGTATAGACTACATTGTCTCTAAAATAGTTCATGTGCTATTTAGTTTTCTATTCAATATTGCCATATTCACTTTCGTCTGTTGCTGTTATTGAGATTCACGCTGACAGACTCGCTAACATCATAATCTTATACTGTTTAGAGAAAGCCTAATATCTGTTTTTTTGCACCAGTGAATACTTCTACTATATTTATCTAAAATGACAGGAAAATTCCAGTGTCTTCACTGAAAAATTCTGAAATTAACCTTCAGTAGTGACAGTAAACAGACTTCATGAACTGTAAATGTCAAGATTTAAGGAGATAGGAAAGTCAAAAATAAATGTGTATGATTCAGATAAAGCATGTCATTTTAAGTAGCTTTTAAATTCACTTTTATTATCCAATATACTTTGTTCTCTTGTTATCCTTTATTGAAAAATAATATGTACATCTCCTAACTGGCGATTGGTGGCTACACAAATATACTTTATCATTGGTAACCAGATGTGTTCAGCTAGCTCCTAGAAGTGTGTTGTTGCTCTGGTGCTGACTCCCTTTTAAATCCATTTAAATCCATGATTTGCTTTTTGACTGTAGCCTATTTGAGTTAAATTTTAAAAGTAGATTTGAATGGAAGCTGTTTAGTCATTGAATATGTTGTATAAAGTGGTATGTGTAATATATATATATATATATATATATATATATATATATACTGCAAACAAAATCAGAATTTAACAACTTTCCAATTTACTTCTATTATCTAATTGTGTTTAATATTTTTTTCATCAGATGCTGTTAGTCCACAAATCATTCACGTGTGGGAAAATTCTCCTCCTGACCACTAGGTGGAGACAAAACACACCAGAGCTTTAAATCCCTCCTATTTCCCATGATCCTCTGTCATTTTCTTTCGCCTCCTTGATGAGGAGTGAGGTAAAAATTAAGTGCAACATCTAATCATCTTTTGTAAGGGGATCCTCTAACTGTGAGAACTTATAATATTGTGACCTCAGTGTAACAAACATGTTCTATATTAATAACACTTTCATTACAATGCGTTTGCAGTATTATAAGTATAACACATTCATAACAGTGAGAACTTATATCGGAATTAAAGTGAAAGTAAAGTTTTTCTAAGTGCAATGCATCTTATAACATATAATCTGACCAACATCCTAGTCGCTAACTTTGTTTTTTGAATAACACCATTGCTTTCAAGTAAATCTTATATTTATTCATACCCTATTTTCTCCGCTTCCTCCTCCCCCTCGCATTCTTCCTGCTTTGTCTCTCTAAATGATTTATGCGCTCCTCCTGAGTGCGGGTTCTCGATGTTTGGAACTATGCGCATGCGCAATTCTGCCATCTACACTCCGATACAGTATATCAATGTATAACTTTATAAGTATGTAAATATTTTTTAAGAGTGTGTATATATATATATATCAATTGCATTTTATTATATCTAAACTTACTTTGAAAAAGGGATTGCAGAAAGAAGAATGTTTTGGTCCGATGCCGATCGATTGTTCAAAGTGCGCATGCGGGAGTTGTGAACGCGCAGATCCAGAGTACTAGAGATTAATCTCTAACGCATGCGCAATACAGGAAGTGGGAGTCATCAATTCCTATGTAGACGCCAGTGGGGGACCCAATCCGTTAGATACGGATGAGAACGTCACTACTAACCGAAATTTTTTTTTTATGCGGGTGGAGGAAGGAGGTTATTAGACGGGATAATAAATAACTAAATTACTGCATTAAAAAAGGTATTTAAAAAAAAACAATGAATGAAACTATACTTTATTTTTGATGTTATTTGCATTGGTAGCGAACTGTCAGTTTAACTTTACTTACACTTTAAAACTAGAAAGTTGTGGCTACTGTCTTGAAATGCTAATATCATGAACAGAAAATCTTCCTAAAAGATTATAGAAACACTCTACAAGCAAAAAACTTGATTTCTTTCTAATGACACGGTGAGTCCATGGATCATCATAATAACTGTTGGGAATATCTCTTCTGACCAGCAGGAGGTGGCAAAGAGCACCACAGCAAAAACTGTTAAATACCACTCCCCTTACCCACAATCCCCAGTTATTCTATTTGCCTGTATTAGTTGCAAGGAGGTGTTTGTTATTCAATCAAGAGTTTGTTATTTTCAAAGCAGGACAAGATATTCTGATTTTTGCTGAGGGTTTAGCCGTAGTCCATATCAGTCTCTTCAGTAGTGCAGTGGTGGCTTTTAAGCATTTGGGAACTTGGGGGGTATAATCCCCTCTGTGCCTCTCAATCAGTTTATTGCTGCCCTTATCAGAAAGCCTGTTCAAGTTTGCACAGTCTTTTCTATTTTTCACAGGTCCATAGGAGGAAAGGATGCCTCTTAAACTTTGTGAACTGCCTGCTGCCAGGCAGATACTTTTATGGTAAGTGCTACGTTATTTCATATGTTTTATTATCTAATATGTACTTGTGGCACTTAAACAGTTAATACTGTTTAGAGAGAGGGCTGTCATGCAGGGCACTGGCGAGGTTTATTTTATGGCTCAATAGTGTTTGTTACTTTGTGAGCGAGTGACGGTTTGTCTGTTTATTTTTTAGTCATTTTTTCCCTGGAGGAGTTTATGTCTGGCCGGGAGGAATGTTATGCCATTGGGGGGGGCGGGGGTTGCTGAGGCAGTAGTTTTTTGCGCGCTTTCTCTTTTCCATTTTCCGGAAGTGCCAGAGAGATTTTAGTGCGGCTCTGGGCTGTGTGCGAGTGGCGGTTTTTCTGCAGAGAGGTTTACAGTCCGGATCGTTTTTGTTTCTCTCCGTTTGATCAGCATGTTTAGGTAGGCACTTCAGCAATCTGGCTGAGTTATAGAGGTTAAAAAAGGGATGTTAAAGATACTAACACTCTATTCTCTAAATGGCTAATCCCAAATGGTAAGTATATCTCCTAACTACAAACCGATAAGTACAAAAAATAAAGGGAGTGAGGGATAGCGCTAAACAGCATAGAGATGATTATAAATTATATATATGTGTGCGGCTCTCGTCTGAGTGTAAAGAAAAGTTACAATGTATTGTCTGTGCTAACAATACTCCTCTAATATCGCTAAAACATATGGTAAAGCATATGGTGCTAAAAATATTATGTGAAGCAAATAATATAAAATATATATATATATGTGTATATATCAAATAAAAATAAAAATAATTAGGTAGATAAAAAGGATTTTATACAATGATAATTAATACAATATAATTAATAGATGCCGGCATCAGGTACAACAAACAGTATTGTGCAAAATAACATATTCACGTTGCATATAAAAACAATAGATAAAACCATCAACTTAATTATATTAAGATAGGTTGAGGTGCATATTCAAAAATACGATAATTAAACTGATATATATTTGTGTCCGCATCCGTGCTTAATAGCACGAATATCAAATAGTTCAGTAATCTCCTCTGTAACAATGGTTGTAATGTTACCGTAAATCCGTATGAAATAACCTCAGCGGTCAGATATCTCTTACTGTGAATCACCGGACTCTGTGTGAACAGCTGAGAGGTAGCAATGATTCGTGACCGGAGTAGATGTCTTCCGATGTTTAAAGGTATTTGGAGGTAGATGCTGGGACCGAGGTGTTTACTGGCAGCCTGGGCAGTTGTTATGGCTGAACCTCCAGGTCCTACTACCTGTTCCGGTTTAGCAGGTCAGGTTCCAGATCACAGGTGTAAGCGCTGTAAGTCCAAATAAACAGCAAGTTCTGTGTTTGAATCTGTGTTTTGACGAAGTGAAATGATAGATCATGGGTTAGGAATTACGCATGTAGAGACCACTCTTAGTGAAATCTAAGTGGCTCAATGCACCTCACCTACTATCACAATATGTCAAAGTAACTCGGGTATGAATGAGCAGGTCTACGCGTTTCAGCCCCTTAAGGCCTTTATCAAGATGCTCATTTTGAATATGTATGGGTTTAAATACCGTATGGCTTGTCCTCATTGGTTAGAAAGTGACTCCCAGTGGGTGTGTTTCAGCAAGGAATTCATTTGTAAGCAATTACCATTAACATATAAAGTATTGTTATATATTCAAAATACATTCAAAATATAAAATGCTAGTTAGACATTGGGACATACCTAAGTATCTGAAAGTAGAGTGACTATAAAGTTGTCATACAATAATTAATTACTAGCGCAAAAAGATGAAGGTGTATAGGAGTACTAAGAGGTCCTGTATTAGGAAATGAGAATGTTGCGCTAAAAGTGTGTGTATTGATGTGAATTTTTGTATTACAGAATATTGGTAAGTCCATCTTAAAAATATCTATATTTAGACAAGAATAAAAATAAAAATAATTAGGAAAAATAATTAGGAAAAATAATTAGAAAAAATGAATGAAAACAAGAAAAAATAAGAAAAAATAAAGAAAATAGAAAATGAAAAAATGGGAAATGAATGAAAAAATTGTCCTTGTGAATAAATATATATGTTTCACATATTATGAAAGATATATATGTGTATATGTATTTAACAGATACACATGAAATATAATAAAAAATACAATTAATTTTCATAGTTTAATTTGATCAGAGGGACACAATCCTAGGTTTAAACTCGCCTACAGTAGTATATAAATATATTGGTGATATAGATGTTTAAAGATCATTTTTAGAAGTTATTTTAATGGCATATATTTTTATCAGCGTATATTTGTGCTTTTTAATTCTAATTGTCCTAAATGAGTGAATTTAAATCTAGTTCAGAATTAAGACCATGTGGGTGCAGAGTACTATAATGAAATATGAATTCTGCTTCTTTTTTCATTAAAAGTGCATTCATGTTTCCTCCTCTCTTGCCTAAGAAGAGTTTCTTTATTCCCCAAAATTTGAAGTGTTTTAGATAACCATGATGTATTTCTTTGAAATGGGAATATAAATTAGTATCTGTAGATTCATGTTCTATTTTCAGAATGTGCTCACGCATCCTATCTTTTAATATTCTGCTAGTTTGTCCAATGTAAAGAAGGTTGCATGAACACTGTATGCAATAAATAATATTTTTTTTTCTTTTGAGGTGTAGAGGTGCCTATATTTTTTTTAGTTTGCTTTATGTAAGTTGAAGTCTGTTGTCATTTTATAACGTTACTTTATCTCTTAAAGGGGTAGTAACGTCTTTTTTGGCTTCTTTTTAAAAGTTTAAATAAATTATTTGGGCTTTAATTTTTTTGTATTTAGATGGACCAAGAGGCCCTGTAAAATGTTACGTGCACTTTATGTTTGGGGGCTAATGTGGAACCACCTATCCCTTTTTCAGAACATTTCATTAGAGGGATAAACTTTTTGAGTCTGAGCCATCAATATCTAAGGAGGATGCTGTTCAGGGGCCTTCTGCTCAGGTGCAGTTTTGTCCTCAGGAATCCCTTACCTTGTCTGCCTCGCATGTTGTGTCCAGTGTTTCCTCTCATACGGAAGCATAAGAGGAAGTTTAAGAATTTAGAGGCCTCTGTTTCAGGAGTGGCTATCTCTAATGTCTCTTCTCAGAAGTCTGAGGAAGAGGATTCTTCTTTAGCATCTGAAGGTGAGATTTCAGATTCTGACAGTATAATTCCTTCTTCTGATGCTGAGGTTGTTTCATTCAGATTTAAACTTGAACACCTTTGTTTGTTACTTAAAGGGACACTCAATCAAAATTCAACTTTCATTATTCAGATACAGCAAGCCATTTTAAACAACTTTCCAATTTACTTCCATTAACAAAATGTGCACAATCTTTTTATATTTAAACGTTTTGAGTCACTAGCTCCTACTGAGCATGTGCAAGAATAAGTATGTATGCGTTTGTGAATGGCTGATGGCTGTCACATGGTACGTGTATGCATTTGTGATTGGCTGATGGCTGTCACATGGTACAGGGGAAGTGGAAAAAGACATAGGGCCCGATCCAATATATACGGCGCAAGTTTTGGCGCAAGCGTGGGAACCCGTGCCGCCCGTAATTTCACCTTGCACATCGGGGTATTACATATACTGCGCCGTTAGATGCTAAACTGGCGTAAGTAGAACAAACTGGCGATCTTCTCAAATGTGCGCAAATACACATTTTAGTCGTTGCAAGTAACTTACGCCAGTATTTTCTCCACGGAAAGTGTAAATAAGGAGTAGTTTTATACAAATTAGGCTAACACTCGTAAAAATGGACAGATTTAAAATAAAAATGCGACATTAATTACGCTATTCAAAATTCATATATAAACCCATGCGCAGCCGCCATTTTCTTCAGTGTGTTTGGATTGTTTGTTGAGCTACAACACACTACAGTGGAGTGGAGGATTAGTGAGAGTAGAGAGAGAGGCGCAAACAGAGGAGTTAGTTAGGTCGCATTGTTGTTTGATTAAGCTTGTACACTTACACATTTTTACATATTGCACACATATTTTGCATACATAAATATACAAAATGCACCACACTTTTTTTTATAACACCTCACACATTTTATTTGATTTTTACAGTGTGATGGGCTGAGTGTTTGGTTGTGATTGTGTGTGATTGAACTGAGAGTGAGTGTGAGTGTGTGTAGTGTGATTTAGTGTGAGGATGGCAGGGAGAGGTAAGGAGGAGGGGACGAGGGGAGAGGAGTGGCAGGGAGAGGAGTATTGGAGAGGACAGGAGAAGCAGTGGGTCCCCCGTCAGAGAGTAAGTGGAGTGGGGAGAGGGAGAGCTAGAATGGATGATGGGAGGGGAGATCCCCGAGAGCCCCAGAGAGCAGGCACATCTAGGAGAGGGACAGAGGGTGCACATGGGGACAGAAGGGGGGAGGAGGGAGAGGATAGGGAGGAACCCACACCAGGGACATCACAGGGAGGAAGCCAAGTGGCCATGGAGGATGAGAGGCTGATATGTCCAAACTTCTCATTTGAGGAAAATATTGCCCTTGTCCAGGTCATCATGGACAATTACACTGCCCACTTCGGGCAGGAGAAGGGTAAAGGCATTGCCAAAAAGAGAAAAACGGCATGGTTGGCCGTAGAGGATGCTGTCAACAGTGAGGCTCCGCAGAGGAGGACTGTTGAGGGCCTGAAAAAGCGGTGGAATGACTGCAAGAGGCGTGTCAAAGAAAAGATGGGGCAGGATGCTATGCACCAGAGGGGAACAGGTGGTGGTCCATCCCTGGATATTGAGTGTAAAACCTGGCAGGAGATGATATACAGGTCCCTGAGTTTCACAGCAGTCAGTGGACTTCCAGGGGCTCGTGACTCCGGGGCAGCAACCACAGCACATCATGTAATATATATCACACCACACCAGTAATATATATATTTGAGATATAACATCCTTTAATATCACACATTCATGTACACAATGAGGAGCATGGTATTTGGCCTACTAACAAAAACATCTACAATTATACTTGACATTATTGCTGCTTAACACAATGCAATTCATGATATGAGGTGGAATAGTGCAATACTAACATGTCTCAGAATAACACAGGACACATGTTATAGAGTTTGACATGAGAATCAGTATAGGCCCTAGCATGTATCAATGTATATTGTATGCCCACGTTGACATATATCTGACTGTACTAATCCCTCTCATCCTTTGACTCCTTCACAGAACCTCCTGTCACGAGGATACAAACATCCATGCCACCACCACCACCACCACCAGTCTTCAGGCAACCACAAGAACAGTATGCTCCCAGGCATGAGCATGGTTGGATGGCTTCAGTTGAGGACCTGGGAGTGATGCCACCACCATTGCCATATGAGCCCTGGCAAGATTTCTGGCCAGAGGAATACCCTCACTTTGGCTTTGAGGGTGAGCCAAGACAGCCACAATGGGTCCATGTATTTACCCCCCCCCCCACAACACAATCTCATGGCAGTGAGCCACCATCCTCATAAATTGGATGAGCTCCGCCATCCTCATCAATTGGATGAGCTCCACCATCTTCAGCTATTGGACGAGCTCCACCATCGGCAGATGGAAATATAACAGATTCTACAGCTGTACCTCAAGCACCATCAGATGCAGGTGACCCTGCCCGACATGAACCAGCAGTTGAAGCTGGCCCTGCCCCACATGAACCAGCAGTTGAAGCTGGCCCTGCCCCACAAGCACCTAGAAGCCCTGCAGCTCAAGAGCCTGTGGATGCATCTCCCCTGGGTGAGGAATACATTGCACTCCAGAGGAGGCTCATAACAAGCACTGAGAGCATACAAAGAGGTCAATAGAGGTTCTTAGGAACCATGAAAGGTTCATCAGGATCCAAGAGAGGAGACAACAACGTAGCATAGAGCTACAGAGGGACATGGCAGCATCGTTAAGTGCAAGTGTTCATAACCAGTCACAGATGATGCGAATTCTGTCTGATATGCAGATGCAAATGGACAATAGATGGAGAGAACAAAATCAACTCTTGGGTGTGTTGGTTGAGCACTTTACACACCAGCAGGACACTGCCTCCAGCCTATCATCTGTGGCCAGCACACCAGCAAAAACAGCAGAATCTTCTCAAACCAGTCACCTCAGCTCTCTCATCCAAGAAGCCAAAAAATAAATAAATATTATTATAGTTCACCATAAATCTTGTCCTCCGTTATTTACCATATAAGTGTCATCCACATCCATGGGAGGTGTGTTTTAGTACACTAATATTGTTAAAACATATAATATGACCTGTGTGGAAATGGCAATTTAAAAAGGTAATATTATCATGTGTATGACATATTCTTGTACTATAACTCACATCCACAATATTTGTTTATGATGGGTACATATAGTAATATTCACTTCTAAGATGTAAATCAATGTATCTCACATCCAATATAAATTGACACATGGGTATATATAGTAGTGATGTTACTGATAGGGTGGGCATTATCAGGTGTTTTAAGGCTGCAGGTGAGAGGTTGTGTTGTCTGTGATTGGTTTGACACAATTGCAAAGAGGCAGCCTTCAAGAAGGTCTTAGAAATTATCATATGAGCCATCCTAGGTTTAGCTTTCAACGAAGAACACCAAGACAACAAAGCAAGTGTTAGAATTAAATATGAAAGCAGTTTGAAATAGCATGCCCTATTTTAAACAAGAAGGTTTTCTTTGGACTTGACTGTCCCTTTATATATTTTGGCAACAATGCCAAGCTGTGTTAACATTAGAATAAATTACACTCCAGTGGGTTCTAAAGAGATGAAGGTAATACAATTATGATTTCCCATTGTTCTCTCCTCCAAGTATTGTTGATTGTTTTGAGAACAAATTTAAAGTAAATAAGTAAGTATATGTCCCCAATGTGATAAAGTGATGAGATCTGATTCTACCTACAAGCTCAATCCATTTGATTATGTTGTGGCTTTAAACAACAAAATCAGCTATTTCAAATACACAAATAAACCTTTAACCTTGAGATGCTGCTTAAATGTTTGTGTTTGTTAAGGCTTCCAGGGAGTTACGTTGCTTTTTTAGTCAGTGCAAGGGTTGCTGCGCCTGCAATATGTGGCGAGATGAGAATGGAGTAGATTTTCTGAATTCTGCGCGCGTAAGTCCTTACGCTGTATATTGGATACCAAATTGCACGGCTGTTCTATGTTAGTTTATGGGGATAAAAATTACGGCCAAAGGGTGAAATATACGCGCGTAACTTGTATGCTACGCCGTATATGTAATACCAAAATCACGTAAAATCCGGCGGCAGAGGATTTTGCGGGCGACGCTGCATATTGGATCGAGGCCATAACTTTTAAAATTGTCAGAAAAAAAATCTACTACTCATTTGAAGTTCAGACTAAGTGCTATTGCATTGTCTTGTTATCTTGCATTTGTTGATTATGCAAATCTACTGTGTTGACTGGTCCTTTAAGGAGGTTTTGGCTACTTTGGATGATTCTGATTCTACGGTCATAGTGACTCCTAAGAAATCTAGTAAGCTTAATAAGTATTTTGACATTCCTTCCGTGGTGGAGGTGTTTCCTGTTCCTGACCGTGCTTCAGAAATTATTGCACGGGAGTGGGAGAAGCCTGGGATTTCTTTTTCCCCTTCTCCAATTTTTAAGAAGATGTTTCCTATTGCTGACTCTATTAAATAGTCTTGGCAAACGGTTCCTAAGGTGTAGGGAGCTATTTCCACTTTGGTTTAAAGAACTACTATTCCTATTGAGGATAGCTGTTCCTTTAAGGATCCTATGGATAAGAAGCTGGAAACTTTACTTAAGAGGATGTATGTTCACCAGGGGTCGCAATGGCAGCCTGCGGTGTGTATTGCTACTGTCACCAGTTTGGCAGCCTATTGGTTTGATGCGTTGTCTGATTCTATCCGGTCAGATACCTCTCTTGAGGAGATTCAGGATAGGATTAAGGCTCTTAAGTTGGCCAATTCCTTTATTACTGATGCTTCTCTTCAAGTCATCAAGTTGGGTGCAAAGATTTCTGGCTTTGCTGTTCTGGCTCACAGAGCTTTATGGTTGAAGTCCTGGTCTGCGGATGTTTCCTCTAAATCTAAGTTTTTGTCTATTCCTTACAAGGGTAAGACCTTGTTTGGACCGGGTCTGGCTGAGATTATTTCTGATATCACGGGAGGTAGGGGGCATTTTCTCCCTCAGGATAAGAGAAATAAACAAAACCGTCAGAGTAATTCGTTCCATTCTTTCTTTAGTTCAGGAGGGTCAGTTCATGACCACAGTGGATTTAAAGGATGCATATATGCATATTCCTATACACAGGGATCATCACAAGTTTCTGAGATTTGAGTTTCTAGACAAACATTTTCAGTTTGTGGCTCTTCCATTCGGTCTTGCAACAGCTCCCAGAATTTTCTCAAAGGTCTTGGGAGCATTATTGGCGGTGCTTCGGTTGCAATGTTTGCAATATCTGGACGATATTCTGGTTAAGGCGCCATCTCTTCAACAAGCAAGTTCCCACACAGAGATATTTATGTCTTTTCTGTGCTCCCACGGTTGGATGGTGAATTTAGGAAAAAGTTCCTTGATTGTGGCTACAAAAGTGGTATTTTTGGGAACCCTCATAGATTCCCTAGAAATTAAGATTTTTCTTACAGAAGCCAGAAGATCAAAGATCTTCAGCTCTTGTCTTGCTCTTCAGACCTCTCCTCAGCCGTCAGTGGCTCAGTGTATGGAGGTTATTGGTCTGATGGTGTCAGTTATAGACATCATTCCGTTTGCTCGGTTCCATCTCAGGCCTCTGCAGTTATGCATGCTTAGACAATGGAACAGGGATTACGCGGATCTGTTTCAGTGAATTGTTTTGGATCAGGAGACAAGAGGATTCTCTTCTGTGGTGGTTGTCTCAGGATCTTCTCTCCCAGGGAACCTGCTTCCGCAGACCTACCTTTGTGATCATGACCATGGACACCAGTCTGCTGGGATTGGGAGCTGTCTGGGGTTCATTAAGGGCTCAGGGTCTTTGGACTCGGGAGGAGTCGGTTCTTTCCATAAATATCCTAGAGCTGAGAGCAATTTTTAATGCTCTTCTAGCCTGGCCTCAGTTAGCTTCAGCCCAGTTTATCAGGTTTCAGTCGAACAACATAACTTCAGTGGCTTACATCAATCATCAGGGAGGAGCTCGAAGCTCCTTGGCCATGACAGAGGTAGCCAAGATTATTCAGGGGCAGAGACCCACAACTGTTGTCTGTCTGTGATCCACATTCCAGGGGTGGACAATTGGGAAGTGGATTTTCTGAGCAGACAGACTTTTCATCCGGGGGAGTGGGATCTTCATCTGGAGGTGTTTTCCAGCTTGATCCTCAAGTGGGGGCAGCCAAAGCTGGATCTCATGGCATTTCATCTGAATGCCACACTTCCGAGGTACGGGTCAAGGGATCCTCAGGCTGTACTGATAGATGCTCTGGAAGTTCCTTGGAACTTTAGTCTAGCGTGTTTTTCCTCAATTCGCTCTCCTTCCACGGGTCATTGCTTGAATCAGGCAGGGAAGGGTGTCCGTGATTCTCATTGCTCTGGCTTGGCCTCGCAGGATCTGGTATGTGGATCTGGTGGAGATGTCATCTTTCCAACCTTGGAGTCTTCTGTTATGGAAGGACCTTCTACTTTAGGGGCCTTTCCTTCATCCAAATCTCGTTTTTCTGAAGCTGACTGCTTGTAGATTGAACGCTTAATATTATCTAAGCATGGTTTTTCTGAGTCAGTTATTAAAACTATAATTCAGGTTTGTAAGCCTGTGACTAGAAAGATTTACTTAAGATTTGGCGTAAATATTTGGTGTGAATCCAGAGGTTTTTCTTGGAATAGAGTTAAGATTCCTAGGATTTTTTCTTTTCTCCAGAGGGTTTGGAGAAGGGTTTATCTGCTAGTACCTTGAAGGGTCAAATCTCTGCTTTATCTATTTTGTTGCATAAACGTCTGGCAGATGTGCCGGATGTTCAGTCTTTTTGACAGACTTTGGTTAGAGTCAGGCCTAGGTTTAAATTTGCTACTCCTCCTTGGAGTCTTAATTTGGTTCTTAGAGTTTTTCAACATGCTCCTTTTGAGCCTCTGCATTCTTTGGATATTAAGATTTTATCCTGGAAAGTTTTGTTTTTGGTTGCTATTTCTTCGGCTCAAAAAGTTTCAGAGCTTTCAGTTTTGCAGTATGAATCTCCTCTCCTTATTTTTCATTCTGATAAGGTAATTCTACGTACTGCCTTAGGTTTCCTTCCCAAGGTGGTTTCAGACAAGAATATAAATCAGGAGATTGTTGTTCTGCCCTTGTGTCCTAATCCTTCTTCTTATAAGGAACGTTTGTTGCACAACCTGAATGTGGTGCGTGCTTTAAAGTTTTATTTGCAGGCGACTAAGGATTTTCACCAGTCTTCTTCTTTATTTATTGTTTTTTCTGGGAAGCGCAAGGGTCAGAAGGCTACGGCTACTTCTCTTTCTTTTTGGTTAAGGAGTATTATTCACTTGGCATATGAGACTGCTTGGCAGCAGCCTTCTGAGAGAAGCATGGCTCATTCCACTAGGGCTGTTTCTTCTTCTTGGGCTTTTAAAAATGGAACCTCTGTGGAACAGATTTGCAAGGCTCTACTTAGTCATCTTTACACACTTTTTCAAAATTTTACAAATTTGATACTTTTGCTTTGATGAAGGCTTTTTTTGGGAGAAAGGTTCTTCAAGCAGTGGTGCCTTCTGTTTAGGTTTACTGTCTTGTCCCTCCCTTATCATCCGTGTCCTCTGGGTTGGGTATTATTTCCCAACAGTAATTATGATGATCTGTGGACTCACTGTGTCATTAGAAAGAAAACAATTTATGCTTGCCTGATAAATGTATTAATTTGTTGACACGGTGAGTCCACGGCCCGCCCTTTATTTTTCAGACAATTTATTTTTCCATAAACCTCAGGCACCTCTGCACCTTATATTACTTCCTTTCTCCTTTCATTTTGGTTGAATGGCTGGGGATTGAGGGTAAGGGGAGTGGTATTTAACAGTTTTTGCTGTGGTGCTCTTTGCAGCCTCCTGCTCGTCAGGAGAGATATTCCCAACAGTAATTATGATGATCCGTGGTCTCACCATGTCAAGAAATATATAAATTTATTATGTAAGCATAAATTATGTTTTTTTAAAAACACGGCAATATTTACATGACATATTTTAGCATTATACAATAAAATACATATAAATAAAACGATGTATACATATGTGCAATATAATATATAAGTGTAAAGGGATTGTTTAAAAACATAGTAACATAGTAGATAAGGTTGAAAAAAGACAGAGAAGTTCATTGAGTTCAACCTATGCAAATCTTAAAATACTTACAATTAAAGCTCCAGTTGAACTTAAAAAAGTTGACTTATTTAGCACAAGCATTCATATCCCTGAATTCTGTTTGTAGCCAGAAATGTATCTAAACTATTTAAAATGTATCTAAGGTATTGGTATTTACTACCTCCTTAGGTAATGAGTTCCACGATTTGATAGCTCTTATAGTGAAAAAAATGTTTACGTTGCTGGAGATTAAATCTCCTGTCCTCCAGCCTTAAATTGGGACCTCTTGTCACAAACAATTTTCTTGGAATAAATAGAGCTTCTGCTATTTCTGTATATGAGAATTGAATATATTTATATAAAGTAATCATGTCATCTCTCAAACTTCTTTTTTTCTAGGGATAAGAGACACAGTTTGGCTAACCTCTCCTAATAGCTTAAATTCTCCATTCCCTTTATTAGTTTTGTGGCCCTTCTCTGAACTTTTTCTAAGTCTGCAATTTATTTTTTTGAGATTGGTACCCAGAACTGCACTCCATACTCATGATGAGGGCTTACCAGGGATTTATATAATGAGAGGATTATGCTTTCCTTCCTTGCATCAATGCCACTTTTAATACATGCTAGTATCTTATTAGCCTTAGAAGCCGCTGCCCGGCATTGTACACCCATCTTATACAATGTACTTCCGAATACCTTTCCTCCTCTGTTTGGCTAAGTCTAGTCCCATTTAAATAATAAATTGCCTGCTTATTTTTACTTCCAAAATGAAGAAGTTGGCATTGTTTGGTATTAAATCTCATTTTCCATTTACCTGCCCATTCGTCTAATTTTTGTAGATTCCAATTTCATCCTGCACTGACCTAATAATTTTACACAACATTGTATTATCTGCTAAAATATAGAGGTTGATATTTAATCCTTGCTCCAAGTCATTAATAAAAATATAAAAAAGAACAGGGCCCGGTACTGATCCCTGGGGGACTCCACTGATTATCTTTGTCCTATTTGAGTATGTTGTGTTTACTACTACTCGTTGCTCCCTGTCTTTTATCAAATTATTTATCGATGAGCTAACATTTTCAGCTATTTCCAGTCCCTTAATTTTGTGCATTAATTTCTAATGTGGCACTGTATCAAACACGTTTGCAAAATCCAAGTATATCACAAAAATTGTCACCCCCTTTATCTATATTTTTACTTGCTTCCTCATAGAATCTAATTAGATTAGTTTGACATTATCTATTTTTCATAAAACCATGCTAAATTGGAATGTTGAGTCTGTACTATTTTCTTTGAATATTTTAAATACCCTACGCTTTTTTCCTAATTTCTCTTAGCATATTTTTATTTAGCCACATTGGCTTGGATTTATTTCTTTTACTTTAATAACCATGTGGTATGCGTTGATATGTATATTTAATTAACAACGTTTTAAATGTTATCCATTTATCCTCTGTATTTTTATTAGAGAATACTTTTGCTTTCTTAAAATTAAAAATCTTAATTGAATCCTTATAACACTGCTTGTGTAAAGTGATTTCAAACGTGACAATGTTATCATCATTGCTACCCAAATGTTCTTTGACTATAATGTTTTATATCATATCAGTAATTCAGTATCGTTTAATAGCACTAATTCCAATATAGCTTTATTCCTAGTTGGCTCCTCTATTAATTGTGACAAGAAGTTATCCTTTAGAACATTTAAAAATCTATCTCCCATAGCTGTATTACTAGTTTCAATGGCCCAGTCGCTGTATAATTACAGCACTGGTATTAATAGCAGTCTTTCCTATTTGCATTAGTAGTTGATTTTCCTCTATGGCACTAATATTAAAGGGCTTGTAGCATGTTCCTAGTAATATTTTTTTAGGATTTTTTCCCTTACTCTTTATTTCAACCCACACAGGGTCTCTACATTATCACCTGTATCAACATAACTATCTTCCTTTATTGCAGGTTTAAGTCCAGGTTTGATATACATGCAAATTTCTCTGCCTCTTTTAGTACTCCTGTCCCTCCAAAATGAAGTATAAAAAAGGAAGATATTTTATCTCACAATTTCCTCAGCTCACCAGAGTAAGTTCTGTGTAAAAAGTTATAATTCAGCTGCTGCCCAGCTGCAGGTAAAAAATAAATAAAAATGACGAAATGAACAGCAACCAATCAGCATCAACAGTGCTGAGTTCATGAACTCTTTTACTGTGATCTCAGGAGATTTGACTTAACTCTCATAAGATTTCATAGTAAACTTCCTCAAACTGAATAGGGAAATAAGATGAGTGTGCACGTAAGCTGTCCTGGGACAAACATACTGATTTGCTGCTTAGAAGTCCTTTACAATGGGATGTGGCTACTGATGAATTTTTGAGGTAAAATATCTATTTTTTTTACATAGAGATGTTCAGGTGATATTTTCTAGTCATCTTTTTACAGCTATGCTGCATCACTT
This sequence comes from Bombina bombina, assembly GCF_027579735.1. Classification (NCBI taxonomy): domain Eukaryota; kingdom Metazoa; phylum Chordata; class Amphibia; order Anura; family Bombinatoridae; genus Bombina; species Bombina bombina. The sequence goes on from NC_069505.1 coordinate 318,372,520, forward strand.
TCAAGTGTTTCAACATTTGGGTATCATGGCCTTTTAACTGCCCAGTCATGTGAATCATCCCGTCAGGTTTCAGTTATACTGATAATATAATAGTCCTCTTCTACAGTTAAGAGCTCCTGCTCCCCCATTTTACTCGTCATGCTTCTTGCATTTGCAGTCATACATTTAATTACATCCTCTTTCTGCTGCTACTTGGTGCGCTTTCCTCCAAAATTTCTAATGTAACATTTCCTAAGTGTAATACAAAATAAAAACTTTAAGGCCTATTTATTAAAGGTCTGTCGGACCTGATCCGACAGTGCGGATCAGGTCTGACAGACCTCGCTGAATGGGGAGAGCAATACGCTCTCCGTATTCAGCATTGCACCAGCAGCTCTTGTGAGCTGCTGGTGCAACGCCGCCCCCTGCAGATTCGTGGCCAATCGGCTGCCAGCAGGGGGGTGTCAATCAACCCGATCGTACTCGATTGGGTTGAATTGTGGAGATCTCTATCCGCCTACTCAGAGCAGGCGGACAGGGTTATGGAGCAGCGGTCTTTAGACCGCTGCTTCATAACTGCTGTTTCTAGCGAGCCTGCAGGCTCGCCAGAAACACGGCCCTCACGCTCCATTCGGAGCTTGATAAATGGGCCTCAATATTTTTTTTTACACCTTGCAGTGATACATAATACAAAAAAGTGAAAAAGAATACAAAGTATAACAAGTTTATCAATCTATCACTGTGTATATAAGAGAAAGGATGTAGTTAAAATTGTAGCAAATTTTGACACGTAGAATCTGTGTAATGTAACCTGAAAGATAAAAGGCAGACATAGCGTGACGTTAAATAATGGCTTTTCTAAAATTTTAAATCGCCTTACTCAAATTTATGAGAGCTATGACTGAGGTTTTAAGTGGGGGCTAGTGGGGGCTAATTAGATGTTTCTCTCAGCGTCAACCCTGATGGAACTTCTTTAGCCTCAGATGGAAGGATAGTATATATAGTGAAATATTGTTTGGATTTAAAACAAGCACACAGTGCTGAAATTTTACTCACGTGCATGAGAGCTAATAACTGAGCTCTCAGGGTAGAAGGCATGTAAATATATTCACTCCCAGGCAAGTGAAAAGGAATCACGGATGAATAAAGTTGAACAATTTATTAAAACATAATATGATAAAAGCACATAACGGATCAAACACAGGAGTACAATAAAGGACTAAGTACATAAGATTGAATCTACGGTGGAGCAACTGACGCCAACTCCCTCTACCGATGTTGGACTCACTCAGCTGTGAACAAAAAAGTTCCACCTACAGTGATGTCACAAAAATGTGCAGCCTAAACTCTCCGACGTACGTTTCACAGATACTTCAGCTTTTTCTGTCATTCCTTCCTTGAGATATTATAGGTGTGTCATATTTACAAACTGATCTGTCTGTTCTATTATATTTGGACTGAACCTCCCTCACTTTGCCTTGTTTAAAAGATTCTCTAAACGTGCTACTATCCTCTCCCCCAACACACCTGCACCCATGTCAAGTGCAATCCATCCTACAGATTGTACCCTAGGGAAAAGTCAGCCCAGTGCTCTTAAAAGATGCTTACATTACACCTTAAATGCAGGTGGTGATGCTGCTTTGAATATATCGCCAGCATCACCACCCACTGAGAGGTATAGCAAAATGCGGTTGTACATTATAGAGCATATATATTTCTATGTGTATATATATATATATATATATATATATATATATATATATATATATATATATATATATATATATATATATATATATATATATATATATATATATATATATATATATATATATAGCTAATTACAAATGTATAAGTAAAAAAGAAAAAGGATTAGCTTTAAAGGGACAGTCTACACCAGAATTTTTATTGTTTAAAAAGATAGATAATCCCTTTATTACCCATTCCCCAGTTTTTCATAACCAACACTATTATATTAAAGGGCCATGAAACCCAAAAGTTTTCTTTCATGATTCAGGTAGAGAATACAATTTTTAACAACATTCTAATTTACTTCTATTATCTAATTTGCTTAATTCTTTAGATATCCTTTGTTAAAGAAATAGCAATACACATAGGTGAGCCAATCACACGCAGCACCTTTGTGCAGCAACCAATCACGAGCTACTGAGCCTATTTAGATATGCTTTATTTATGATATATCAAGAGAATTAACCAAATTAGATAATGGAAGTAAATTGGAAAGTTGTTTAAAATCGCATACTCTTTCTAAATCCTGAAAGAAAAAATTTGGGTTTAATGTCCCTTTAATACACCTTTCACCTCTGTGATTATCGTGTATCTATGCCTCTGCAGACTGCCCCCTTATTTCAGTTCTTTTGACAGACTGCTGGGTATAATACAAGTGTGGTGCGCAGCGGCATTTAGCTGCCTTCTAATTACCAAAAAGTAATCCCAAAGCCATAAATGTCTGCTATTTCTGAACAAAGGGGATCCCAGAGAAGCATTTACAACCATTTGTGCCATAATTGCACAAGTTGTTTGTAAATAATTTCAGTGAAAAAGTTAAAGTTTTTTTTTTTTTTTTTTGATCGCATTTGGCAGTGAAGTGGTGGCATGAAATATACCAAAATGGGCCTAGATCAATAGTTTGGGCTGTCTACTAAAAAAAAAATATATACATGTGAAGGGTATTTCAGGGATTCCTGACATATATCAGTGTTACAATGTAACTATTGCTAATTTTGAAATAAAAAAAGGTTTGGAAATGATTGCCCTATAACTTGCAAAAAAAGCAAAGAACGTGTAAACATTGGGTATTTCTAAACTCAGGACAAAATTTAGAAACTATTTAGCATGGTTGTTTTTTGGTGATTTAGATGTGTAACAGATTTTGGGGGTCAAAGTTAGAAAAAGTGTGTTTTTTTCAAAATAATGGTATCTTTAGAATACTGTATATAATATGTGTGGGTAAAGTAAATGATTAAGAGGAAAATTACAGCTAAACGCAAACACCGCAGAAATGTAAAAATAGCCCTGGTCCTTAACGGTAAGAAAATTATAAATTGGTCTGGTCATTAAGGGGTTAAGTCACTCACTTGACACTGGCAGCCAAATATTAACAGTTCTGAGACACTTTGCTGGTAAATGTATGGCTATGGATAGCCTTGGCACAGCCATCCACCCACATAAGCAGTAGGGGAAAGGATTGTTGACCAAAACTGAGGCCTGCACTGCAGCACACCCCAAGTATGGGGAAGGAGACACATCAAAGTCAGGGGCTGAGTTTTCTTTCTGAGTCAGCAGCAGATTCATATGAAAGGCTGCTTGACCGATGGGCTTCTCAAAGAGACTCTAGCAGGAGAGATTGGAGCCAGGAGAGCAAGGGCATTAAATTAGTGAGATTCATACAGCATCTTGTGGTTAGGTCAGGCCTGACGTAATTTCTTTCTAATGGTTGTGAGAGTCCACAAGACCTTACTCTTAGGAATTACATCACCTGGCCACCAGGAGGAGGCAAAGACACCTCACACCAGAGCTTTAAGTATACCTCTCACTTCCTCTTCCATCCCAGTAGTTATTTTCCTTGTCAAGGAGAGGGTAAGGATAGAGGTGTTTGCTTTTTAGTTGCGGACTCTAATTCACAAGGCTTATTTAGAGGCAGGTCAGCAACCACCTGCTAGAATTACAGCTCATTCTACTCATTCAGTTTCTACTTCTTGGACTTTCAAGAAAGAGGCTTCGGTGCAACAGATATGCAAGGCTGCAACCTGGTCTTCTTTGCATACCTTTACATTTTGATGTTTTTGCTTTAGCTGAGGCAGCTTTTGAAAGGAGGGTCCTTCAGGCAGTGGTTCCTGGTAAATAGGTGCCTGCCTTTATCTGTTTGTTTTCCACCCTAAATTTGTGGACTTCTCAGCTTGGGTATTAGTTTACAAGAGTAAAGTCTCAATGAATTCTCACACCATTAGAAAGAAAACATAATTTATTCTTACCTGATAAATTCATTTAGTTCGTGGTTGTTAGAGTATGTGAACCTGTCTGTTTTTTCTGTTGTTTGTGGCAATAGTTTTAGTTTTGCACCTCTTCACCCTACATTCTCTCTTTTTTGTCTTCCTATCCCTGGCTTCACTATTGTCACTGCAGTTGCTTATCAGGGAGAAACTCACAGTTCCTTAGTGTGGAGTTGGTCAGAGCACCATCACTGGATTTCTGCCATCCACATTCCGAGAGTGAACAATTTGGATGTAGACTTTCTCAGTCTCCAGTATTGTCAGTATTGGTGTGAAGTTAGCTGGTTAAAGAAATTTAGGGCAGCCAACAGGAGCAAAGCAAGGTAAATACTGAGGAGGAAGCATGGAGGTGCAGACAAATATAAGTTTACTGACTGGAACAGCAGAACTACTATGGGAAGCTGTAAAATCTGAGACAGAGAGACAAATAAACTATAAAAATAAACCTTACCTTAATGTATGAAGTATTAGCATGACACTATACATCAGCCAGAGCAGCACATGACACTTCTTTGCTAGGAACAGGTTTCCTCTCAACCTGCACTAGACAATGCTGCATGGGGGAGGGGCATGTGTGCACTCACTTATTCTTCCCACTGACACCTTTCTGCAAAGCACTGTTCCCCTAACAAACTTCAGTTAGTTGATCTTAGGGCCACAGCAGAAAGAGCAGGGCTAAGGGGACCAGCAGACTGGATGCTGTCTGCCCAAGGCTGCATGGATACAGTGTGAGACGAGTCACACAGCCTCAAGACTGAAGAGAGCAGTGTGTGCAGCTGCACAGATGCTCAAATCCTCACGTGCCTGCTGCTCCAGCTTTCTGCTGCATGTGCCTACAGTCAGCCCTACCCAGAAACAATCCCCACCACCAGAGCAGTTACCTGGTAACAGTGGTAACCCTAGCAGGACCATTTCTGATGCAGTGGGATTGGCTGGATGCCGAGTAAGGGTTTAGCATTCAGTGCTGCACAGTACACATCTAAAACAGCACATGGCACTAGCTTGGCATGTCACATAACACCGGCACGATCTGGCACAGTTGCTCACAAATAAATATAAGCAGAGAACTTTTGACTGTGACAGTATTAGGACTGACTGTGTGTGTCCCACATGTCACATGACATCAGCAGTCTGGCATGATTTTTTTAGGACTCTTGGACCCCTCAACAAAGACTGGGCCCTGGGCAGCTGCCCCTTTTGCCCTGTTTTAAAGATGGCCCTGCTTCTAGTGGTCAGGAGGGGAATATTCCCCTGTGTGATGACTCGTGGACTCTCACCATCATGAAATAAATTAATTTATCAGATAGAGAGTGGTTTGGGAGGGATCAGGTAGATGGCAGGGTTGAGGAGGGATAACTACAAAAAAATAATAATTTTAAAATGCCTTAAACTGCCAGGCCCTTAGATGGTGGTGACCAGTGGGGGGTGAGGGAGAAAGGAGTGCTATTTGGGAAGTATTTAAAGGGACAGTATACACTCATTTTCATATAACTGCATGTAATAGACACTACTATAAAGAATAAGATGCACAGATACTGATATAAAAATCCAGTATAAAATGGTTTAAAAACGTACTTAGAAGCTTTCAGTTTAGCTCTGTTGAAAAGGCAGCCGGAAAGCCCACTGCAAGTGGGAAATAAGACACTCCCCCCCCCCTTCTTTTGCATATGAAAAGACCCTTTACACAAACAGGAGCAAGCTGGAGAAGGTAGCTGACGGTATTCAAATAAAACTTTGGGGCTTGGTTAGGAGTCTGAAAATCGATAGATCATCTACAAAACATTTATGCAAAGAAAAAATGAGTGTATAATGTCCCTTAAAGTATTCTTAATGCACTTTTAACTTTAGTGCAGTTGTCCTAGTACACATTTGGGTTAGTGCTCAAGCGAAAAAAAAGAATAGCTTTTTTTTTTAGCTCGCCCCATAGAAGATTATGGAGAAAGGGAGTTAGCACTGTCTAGGTTTCTGACCTCCAGATGTTAACGCTCCTGAGTCTTTCACTTTTTACTTTCAACTTGTAATACCGGTGCAAACATGCTATTGATTTACCTTGCGTGGTGTTAGCGCTTTTGTAAATTAGCCAATAGTACTGCAGGGTCAATAGTCTTAAAATGACACGGTCTAATGAATTAGAGCGTATGTATATTTTTACTATGATGGTCCTTGAATATTGTAGTTATCAGAGTAGCTTTGTCTAAAATCCTCAAAAGCTGAATTGAAAATGGATTTATTTCACATTTATACTGAACCAATTTACTTTTGTAAGTTTCCATATAATGTATTGATTGCTAATGTCAGCTAAATGTATAAAAATCCTTTAGTCATTTAAAAGTTATAAACTTTAAAAAAAAAACAAAAAAAAAACATTGAAGGTTTGTTCACACTTAAAGGGACAGTTTACTCAAAAATGTTCTCCCCTTTAATTTGTTCCCAATGATCCACTTTACCTGCTGGAGTGTAATAAATTGTTTACAAGTATTTCATTACATTGGCATTTGAATTAGTTTATTTAGCCTGTGGTATCCCCACCCATCCTGAAAGTTTTTGGCCTCAAGGCCAAGCTGTGTAAACACAGCCAGTAGAAGACATTACTCTCCCAGTGGGTTATAGAAGAGATAAGTTAATAAAATGTTAATTTCCCATTGTTCTCTACAATTATTGGTGATTGGTTTATGGACAGATATAAGATAAAGAAGCAGGTATATGTACACAATGTGATAAAGTAATGAGATCTGATTATACCTAAAAGCTCAACCCATTTTATTAGGTTGTGGCTTCAAAACACAAAATCAGCTAAGTCATATACACAAATAAGCCTTAAAAAAGCAAATCTCATACATTTTATACTCTGCAGCTGGTAAAAAAAAGTAATTGGAAAAACATTAAGGGAAAAACAATTGTATAGCATACTGTCCCTTTAAGCTATTGTGAGTTGATTTTACTGTGTGACTCACAAACCAAAATAAATTAAAGAAACATTAAACCTTTATTGCTTTTGTGTATAAATTATGGTTGTACCACACTCTAAAAAAATAATAAAAAAAATTAATAATTCTGTAACCAAAGTATTCTTCAAATTGGCTTATTGGCTACATAAAAGGCAGTGATTGCTTAGAGCAGTGGACAAACTCATTTAAAGGGACAGTAAACAACTTGTAATTACAAGACAGTTCTGTTATTTTGTTATAGAATAACATATCAACAAAGTAATATCTTGTTTACTGTAAATGTTTTTCAGTAGCCAAACTCAACCCAGCACTTGCTATATTTGGAGGAGCCAATCCTGGTTTGAATCTGCAGGCAACAAGGCTAACCCCAGCTGTTATGTTAGTATTCATTGCATTGTTTTGTAGTTGTTATTTGTTAAAGAGAGTTAGGTAAAGGTGTGTAGCAGGGTTTGCCTTGGGAAGTAAGCAGGGTGCATTTCCAGGTCTGAGACTTCAAAGTGACCTCTTGTTCTGGTATTATTTTTTTTTGTGGAAAATGCTTTCAGCTTCCACTTTATTGAAGGGACAGTCTAGTCAAATTTAAACATGTATACTATATAGATAACATTGTGCACACTCCCGTGAAGTTACCTAGGAGTCAGCACTGATTGGCTAAGATGCAAGTCTGTCAAAAGAACTGAAATAAGGGGACAGTTTGCAGAGGCTTAGATACAAGGAAATTACAGAGGTCAAAAGTATATTTATATAACTGTCTTGGTTATGCAAAACTGGGAAATGGGTAATAAAGGGATTATCTATATTTTTAAACAATAAACATTCTGGAGTAGACTGTCCCTCTAAGTCCCTTCATATTTTTGACGATTTCTATAATGTCACCTTTTTCCCTTCTCTCCTCTAAACTATATATATTTAGATCAAAGATGTATGGTTTAGAGGAGAGTAGGGAAAGAGGTGACATGATAGAAATATAGAAAGGGACTTAAAGGGACAGTCTAGTCAAAAATAAACTTTCATTATTCAGATAGATTATTCAGATTATAGGGCATGCAATTTTAAACAAATTTACTTTAATCATCAAGTGTGCCTTGTTCTCTTGGTATTCTTTGTGGAAAGCTAAACCTAGCTAGGCTTATAAACAAATTTCTAAGCCCTTGAAGGCCCCCTCTTGTCTCAGTGCATTTTGACAGTTTCACAAGAACGGCTGATGCAATGATAAATGCTGAGAGCGTATGCTGTCGGCATTTATCGATGTGCAGCGGACATGATCCACAAAATCATAAATATGCCCCCATGTGTGCAAATAAACCAGGACTTCTCTCTCGGACATTGTAAGCAGCCGCCATGAGCGAATTGTTAATAATTTGCATAAAGAAAATTATATGAATGAATACATAAATATTAAGGGTAGACTATTCTCTTCTCTGTGCGCTTACACACACACACAGTGCCTTCTGTAACCATGATGAGAACAATGTTGAAATCACAGAAACCCTCATTAAAATTCATAAATAATTTGCTGACCACATTATCTGCTCTCTGAAGATACATTCAGAGAGCCGGAATAACTCATTTATTGCAGCAAATGTCTTTAATTCAGACCCAGATTGACTTGTAATCAGTCTATTATAAATGGATTTCTCTTATCGTTTAATGGAGGAAATTTAAGGACATTGTCATTTTCTTTGTCCGTGGTTTAGATGTATAATACATTTTTCTTAAGACTTGTTAGAAAACTTTTTTTTCTTTTTTTGCTGAATTTTTTTGGAGCCTATATTTAATCTGAACAGGAAATCTCATGGCAGATTTAAATTCCCAGCATCTGAAATAGCTGTGTGGATACACATTGCAATGTTTGTTTAAGAATATTTTAAAGGCTTACAAGAGGACTAAAACAATGATTTGCTGAATTTGAAAAAGAAAAAAAAAAAAATCAGGTTCACTCAAGCTTTGCTAATAAAACGTGCTTTCCTCTCTGCAATTTTATTTTATGTTTAATTTTCATCCAGAAGGGATTACAAAGAAAAGGTGACCAAAAGTTACAGCAACTGTGTCTAGGTCAACAAAACAATAAAGTGGTAAAATACATTTATGCATGAGTATAATCATATATATAACACAGTTCACTTGACTTGCTAGGACACTCCTCTTTAAAGGGACATTAAACACTTTGAGATGACAATATAAAATGATAAATTGTATATATAAAACAACTCTGCAATATACTTTAATTATTTATTTTGTTCTCTTTGCCTGTAATTCCATTCTGAAATTGTGAGCTTTTCAGTTCCTGTTAGAAATGGAAGTGCAGAACACTGTTAAATCCAGCCCAACCATTGGCTGCACACTCTAGTGACCTATTTATAACTGACCCTAATTGGCCACAGCAGAGAAGGTAACACAAGTTACAACATGGCAGCTCCCAGTGTTTTATAGACACTTAGGCCTAGATTTGGAGTTCGGCGGTAAAAGGGCTGTTAACGCTCCGCGGGTTTTTTTCTGGCCGCACCATAAATTTAACTCTGGTATCGAGAGTTCAAACAAATGCTGCGTTAGGCTCCAAAAAAGGAGCGTAGAGCATATTTACCGCAAATGCAACTCTCGATACCAGAGTTGCTTACGGACGCGGCCGGCATCAAAAACGTGCTCGTGCACGATTCTCCCATAGGAAACAATGGGGCAGTTTGAGCTGAAAAAAAACCTAACACCTGCAAAAAAGCAGCGTTCAGCTCCTAACGCAGCCCCATTGTTTCCTATGGGGAAACACTTCCTACGTCTGCACCTAACACTCTAACATGTACCCCGAGTCTAAACACCCCTAACCTTACACTTATTAACCCCTAATCTGCCGCCCCCGCTATCGCTGACCCCTGCATTACACTTTTAACCCCTAATCTGCCGCTCCGTAAACCGCCGCCACCTACGTTATCCCTATGTACCCCTAATCTGCTGCCCTAACATCGCCGACCCCTATGTTATATTTATTAACCCCTAATCTGCCCCCCTCAACGTCGCCGACACCTGCCTACACTTATTAACCCCTAATCTGCCGAGCGGACCTGAGCGCTACTATAATAAAGTTATTAACCCCTAATCCGCCTCACTAACCCTATAATAAATAGTATTAACCCCTAATCTGCCCTCCCTAACATCGCCGACACCTACCTTCAATTATTAACCCCTAATCTGCCGACCGGAGCTCACCGCTATTCTAATAAATGTATTAACCCCTAAAGCTAAGTCTAACCCTAACACTAACACCCCCCTAAGTTAAATATAATTTTTATCTAACGAAATAAATTAACTCTTATTAAATAAATAATTCCTATTTAAAGCTAAATACTTACCTGTAAAATACATCCTAATATAGCTACAATATAAATTATAATTATATTATAGCTATTTTAGGATTAATATTTATTTTACAGGCAACTTTGTAATTATTTTAACCAGGTACAATAGCTATTAAATAGTTAAGAACTATTTAATAGTTACCTAGTTAAAATAATAACAAATTTACCTGTAAAATAAATCCTAACCTAAGATATAATTAAACCTAACACTACCCTATCAATAAAATAATTAAATAAACTACCTACAATTACCTACAATTAACCTAACACTACACTATCAATAAATTAATTAAACACAATTGCTACAAATAAATACAATTAAATAAACTATCTAAAGTACAAAAAATAAAAAAGAACTAAGTTACAGAAAATAATAAAATATTTACAAACATAAGAAAAATATTACAACAATTTTAAACTAATTACACCTACTCTAAGCCCCCTAATAAAATAACAAAGCCCCCCAAAATAAAAAATTCCCTACCCTATTCTAAAATACAAATATTACAAGCTCTTTTACCTTACCAGCCCTGAACAGGGCCCTTTGCGGGGCATGCCCCAAGAATTTCAGCTCTTTTGCCTGTAAAAAAAAACATACAATACCCCCCCCCCAACATTACAACCCACCACCCACATACCCCTAATCTAACCCAAACCCCCCTTAAATAAACCTAACACTACCCCCCTGATGATCTTCCTACCTTGTCTTCACCATGCCAGGTTCACCGATCCGTCCTGGCTCCAAGATCTTCATCCAACCCAAGCGGGGGCTAGACATCCACTGAAGAAGTCCAGAAGAGGGTCCAAAGTCTTCCTCCTATCCGGCAAGAAGAGGACATCCGGACCGGCAAACATCTTCTCCAAGCGGCATCTTCTATCTTCTTCCATCCGATGACGACCGGCTCCATCTTGAAGACCTCCAGCGCGGATCCATCCTCTTCTTCCGACGACTAGACGACGAATGACGGTTCCTTTAAGGGACGTCATCCAAGATGGCGTCCCTCGAATTCCGATTGGCTGATAGGATTCTATCAGCCAATCGGAATTAAGGTAGGAATTTTCTGATTGGCTGATGGAATCAGCCAATCAGAATATAGTTCAATCCGATTGGCTGATCCAATCAGCCAATCAGATTGAGCTCGCATTCTATTGGCTGATCGGAACAGCCAATAGAATGCGAGCTCAATCTGATTGGCTGATTGGATCAGCCAATCGGATTGAACTATATTCTGATTGGCTGATTCCATCAGCCAATCAGAAAATTCCTACCTTAATTCCGATTGGCTGATAGAATCCTATCAGCCAATCGGAATTCGAGGGACGCCATCTTGGATGACGTCCCTTAAAGGAACCGTCATTCGTCGTCTAGTCGTCGGAAGAAGAGGATGGATCCGCGCTGGAGGTCTTCAAGATGGAGCCGGTCGTCATCGGATGGAAGAAGATAGAAGATGCCGCTTGGAGAAGATGTTTGCCGGTCCGGATGTCCTCTTCTTGCCGGATAGGAGGAAGACTTTGGACCCTCTTCTGGACTTCTTCAGTGGATGTCTAGCCCCCGCTTGGGTTGGATGAAGATCTTGGAGCCAGGACGGATCGGTGAACCTGGCATGGTGAAGACAAGGTAGGAAGATCATCAGGGGGGTAGTGTTAGGTTTATTTAAGGGGGGTTTGGGTTAGATTAGGGGTATGTGGGTGGTGGGTTGTAATGTTGGGGGGGGGGTATTGTATGTTTTTTTTTACAGGCAAAAGAGCTGAAATTCTTGGGGCATGCCCCGCAAAGGGCCCTGTTCAGGGCTGGTAAGGTAAAAGAGCTTGTAATATTTGTATTTTAGAATAGGGTAGGGAATTTTTTATTTTGGGGGGCTTTGTTATTTTATTAGGGGGCTTAGAGTAGGTGTAATTAGTTTAAAATTGTTGTAATATTTTTCTTATGTTTATAAATATTTTATTATTTTCTGTAACTTAGTTCTTTTTTATTTTTTGTACTTTAGATAGTTTATTTAATTGTATTTATTTGTAGCAATTGTGTTTAATTAATTTATTGATAGTGTAGTGTTAGGTTAATTGTAGGTAATTGTAGGTAGTTTATTTAATTATTTTATTGATAGGGTAGTGTTAGGTTTAATTATATCTTAGGTTAGGATTTATTTTACAGGTAAATTTGTTATTATTTTAACTAGGTAACTATTAAATAGTTCTTAACTATTTAATAGCTATTGTACCTGGTTAAAATAATTACAAAGTTGCCTGTAAAATAAATATTAATCCTAAAATAGCTATAATATAATTATAATTTATATTGTAGCTATATTAGGATGTATTTTACAGGTAAGTATTTAGCTTTAAATAGGAATTATTTATTTAATAAGAGTTAATTTATTTCGTTAGATAAAAATTATATTTAACTTAGGGGGGTGTTAGTGTTAGGGTTAGACTTAGCTTTAGGGGTTAATACATTTATTAGAATAGCGGTGAGCTCCGGTCGGCAGATTAGGGGTTAATAATTGAAGGTAGGTGTCGGCGATGTTAGGGAGGGCAGATTAGGGGTTAATACTATTTATGATAGGGTTAGTGAGGCGGATTAGGGGTTAATAACTTTATTATAGTAGCGCTCAGGTCCGCTCGGCAGATTAGGGGTTAATAAGTGTAGGTAGGTGTCGGCGACGTTGAGGGGGGCAGATTAGGGGTTAATAAATATAACATAGGGGTCGGCGATGTTAGGGGTAGCAGATTAGGGGTACATAGGGATAACGTAGGTGGCGGCGATTTGCGGTCGGAAGATTAGGGGTTAATTATTTTAAGTAGCTTGCGGCGACGTTGTGGGGGGCAAGTTAGGGGTTAATAGATATAATACAGGGGTCGGCGGTGTTAGGGGCAGCAGATTAGGGGTACATAAGTATAACGTAGGTGGCGGTCGGCAGATTAGGGGTTAAAAAATTTAATCGAGTGGCGGCGATGTGGGGGGACCTCGGTTTAGGGGTACATAGGTAGTTTATGGGTGTTAGTGTACTTTAGGGTACAGTAGTTAAGAGCTTTATAAACCGGCGTTAGCCAGAAAGCTCTTAACTCCTGCTATTTTCAGGCGGCTGGAATCTTGTCGTTAGAGCTCTAACGCTCACTGCAGAAACGACTCTAAATACCGGCGTTAGGAAGATCCCATTGAAAAGATAGGCTACGCAAATGGCGTAGGGGGATCTGCGGTATGGAAAAGTCGCGGCTGTAAAGTGAACGTTAGACCCTTTAATCACTGACTCCAAATACCAGCGGGCGGCCAAAACCAGCGTTAGGAGCCTCTAACGCTGGTTTTGACGGCTACCGCCGAACTCTAAATCTAGGCCTAAAACTTTACAATTATTTTGTCACTTTTTAAACAACTAATGAAACTTTAAAAAATATATCTACATGTTACTCATGGACTAATCTTTTCTTTGAATGCATCATTCTATCTAGCATGTATTTAGTGTTTAATGTCCCTTTAAGAAAATATTTTCAGTTTGTATGTATAGATCTGTATATCTATACAATTTATATTCATAATGTGCGGGGTTGGGTTTAAAATTACTATTTAAAGAGACATTTCCGCCAAACTTGAAAACCACATTGATGCATTTCCATTTTGAATAGAATAAATTTTGTAATATACATGCATTAGCAAAAATGCTTGTAATAAAAGCTATAGCTGTTTTAAAGGTGTATTTAAGTGTGCACCATGCACCAGCATTTTAAACACAGCACTTGCTCAGAGAGCCTAAGGTGATTGTACCATCTGGTAATGACTCAATTTGTTAATTGCTGACATGATATAAGCCTCAACGGCGCTCTGAGCAGCTGCAGTATTTAAAATGCTGGTGCACTGAGAATATCTAACTATGCCTCACATGCACGTGCAGAGAAAAATACTAGCACTAAAACAGTCATAACTTTTACTAGAAGCATTTTTGCCAATACATTTATATTGCAAATATGCTTTTATTTAAAGATGTAATTCATCTATGTGCGTTTAAATTTTGACCGGAAAGGCCATTTAATGAAATGATAAAATGCTCTAATTCATCACAGGTAGAAAACCCTTAGGGGCCGAATTATCAAAGTATGAGAGAGGACATGATCCGCTGTAGCAATCATGTCCGCCGCACATCGATAAATGCGGACAGCATACGCTGTCTGCATTTATCACTGCACAAGCATTTCACAAGAAATGCTTGTGCAATGCCGCCCCCTGCAGATTCGCAGGCAATTGGCTGCTAGCAGGATGATTGCTGTCCGCCGCCTCAGAGGTGGCGCACGAGTTAAGGAGCAGTGGTTTTAAGACCGCTGCTTCTTAACGCCTGTTTCCGGCGAGCCTCAAGGCTCGCGCAGAAACAGATGCATTGGGGCCGATTAACGGCTTGATAAATCGGCCTCTTAATCTAAACTGCTTGGGACCGGAAAAGGTTTAGATTTTTGAATAGTTTGAATTTTGGGATATTTCCATCTTTAAAATGGAGAAGGGATGAAACCAAGGGTAAAAAAACAGTATCTTATGTTATTTAGGCAATATTTACATGTCACAAAGCTTACACATGTAACCGAAAAGTATTTATTTTGTATTTTCATTTTTTTGTTGTTGTAGTTAATATAGTTTATTCTTATTAGTAGTCATTGTTTTTTTTTTTGTTTAACCCTTTTTACTTTTTTTTTTTGTATTGAGGAGTTGCACAATACAGTTATTAGGTACACCAGGAAAGGAAGAAAAGAAATTTTTTTTACAAAAATAAAAAGATACTGGTGATTCAGTTGACTTTCCTTATTTTAGTCCCTATTACATATATTGTGGATCGCTCTTGGATCCTTATTATTGTTACATAGGAAAAACATGGGAACATTGCAAAGTTAAACACAAACAGAACTAGCTAATCCAATTATATATCAAACCCAGACCTGTCAGTCAATTTCAATGAAATATAGTTTACATACTATGTTAAATATCATAGCGAGGGTAGATGTAGTGTTTTAAAGGTTACAAGAGCTAACCTCTGAGAATGTATAAACCTAATTGATATAGGCGACAAAGCTAAATCAATATGCATCTAGATTCTTGTACCCCTTAGAAATTATATTTAGACGAGTGTTCTCCATGCACAAGTAACAGTTAAAATGCATTACATTGTATGATTTACAGAGCTTTTTTTTTTTTTTTGTCTTCTACCTCGCGGCCACAGCCGCTAGCCACGAGGGGGAAGCCATAGTTGTATCAATCTTACATAGCGAGATAGTAATAGTGTGGTGGCAAGAGCTCTAAATTCACTGACAATGTGAGAAGGTGCCTCTCTGGGGGCCCCCCACAAACCTCCTTGTAGAGCACGTGCGTAAAAATATTGACAGCAAATTTATAATGGTACCTGTTGTCAGGAACTCTATAGGAGCTGTATCAATGGCAACTATCTAGTATAATCCATGTAATTATATTATCTGTCTCTAGAGCATTATATGAGCTACATCTATGGGATACTGCCATATAAAGACCATATAACAATGGAATATTAAGAAGACTAGTGCATACATACTATGGCTAAATATACAACACAAGACTAAACATATAGAATAGCGTTAGGCAATGTGACAGCGTAACACATACTGGGAAAAGTAAAACTTAAGTGACGGTTCAGAAAACTAACTAATGTCCCAGAGTTAATACTAGCGTCTTTAACTTGCTGATAAAAATGGTGTCAGTTAGCAAAGACTTTTCCAAACTCTGGATCTGATTTATTTGAAGAGAAGGGTCTCTTACGTTAAGGTGTATCAGAGCTTGAGGATGTCCCGTGGTGGCTTCTTCTGACGACCCTCTGAAACTGTCAGCAGGTACTTTTTTGCTGTGTGGTTTAAGGGAGGCTCCGTGACCCTGTTTTGCAGCATCGTGTATGCCCGGCCAGGCTGTATTTGTGTGTGAGATATTAATCTGTTGTTCAGCTATGTCCTTCCAGGGATCCCCCACCAACCCCCATCCAGGCAACGCCGACAGTATGAGTCTTCTAATCTTTAGTGGTTCACTCTGTGTGTTAGATGGTTTATAGTTATTCGGTCATGCACTTGATGGTCTTTTTCCTTTCATGTCTGTTGTAAATGAGCTGCGTGTCACCTCCGGAGGTATTATGTTACGCAGCAATCTGCACCTTGCTACAAGGGTGGTCTTCAGGAACTTAGGCTCCCTCTGTGGAAAGCTTGTACCAGGAGAGTATGGTTTCAAAACTTCTTCTGTAGCTAAATTTATTGCCCCCACTGTAGGGCAGCGGTTCCGAAAAAAGTCTAACGGAGCAGATTCTATGAGGCGATGGCACATTACCTCAAATTTCTGCCAGTGGGTGTTAAAGGGTTGGCAAGTTGTTTCTTCCATTCAGTGGCATATTTAGGTTTTGTGCTGCCCTAGGCACTGAAAGTTCTGCTGCCCCTCTCTCCCCCCCCCCCCCCCCAAGGTTTTAGGCCCTTTTTCCTCTTAATATTTTTTGGGGTCAGTGTGTAAAATGTTTTTTCTTTTTTTTCTCATAACAATTGGACTAACAAAACACTTGCATACAGGTGGGTTGAATTGAATGCATCTCATACCATTTTCTCCCTGAGAGACGGGAGAGAAAAGAAGGGGAGGGGAGAAAAGGGAGGGAAAGGAAAGAAGGGTGGGAGAGAGCGATAGAAGAGAAAAGTGGGGAGGGAGAGAAGAAAGGGGGAGGGAAATAATGGGGTGAAAGAAGGGAGCAAGAGAGGGAGTTGAGGGAGGGAGGGAAAGAAAGAAGGGAGTTGAGGGAAAGACAGAAGGGAGTTGAGGGAGGAAGGGAAAGAAAGAAGGGAGGGAGGGAGTTGAGGGAGGAAGCGAGAAAGGGAAAGAAGAGAGAGAAAAGGTAGGGAGGGAAAGAAGAATACACTTTGAAACAATCGCTGCCCTTCACATGCAACAACATACAGTAATTACCATCATTCAAGTAATGAAACTTTTTAAGTAACCAATTACTATTTACTCCGTTAGTTCATGAATGCAAAGAAAGCTAGCTATTAGAGATTATGATTAGAAATCACAAGCTGATATAAGCAGTGCACAGACGCATCCAGTCTGTTAGTTACTAAGACCTGCAATAAGCACTGCGCTCGCAGACCCACCACAGCTGACAAGGGGAGGCAGCATATCGGCACAAGGTCTCCTCCTCCACCCTCACCTTCTAAGCATATCCCCTTGCAAAATTCGCACCAAGAACGCTTCTACTGCAAAAATGCCTGTGGCTCTAAATGAAGCAACGGTTTAAAGGAGCGCTGCCTGTAAAGAGCGACCTTAGTCAGCGCACGTGCCTTGTCTTCTCTGTAAAAGCCTGCACTTTATCGCTCACTGTACTGTGTGCTTGCTTTTAGAGAGAGGATAGGGCAGATGTGCTGCCCCTCCCAAATCTGCTGCCCTAGGCACCGGCCTTGTTGGCCTAGGCCATAATTTGACCCTGCTTCCATTGTTGATGGAGATAATAGCTTTTGGAGGTCTAGGGTGTTATTACAGATGTTAGGTGTAGCCAGTTCTGGTACAATACCCCAGGAGTCCGGGGGGAGGACGTTGCCTGTGAGTTTGCCGCCGCTACCGGCCTCAGTTGTCCTGTTCTGTCTCTGGGATCATTAATACAGCAGCTTGAGCTGGAACTTTAGTAGGAGGTGTGTAGTAGTACAATCTCAACCGTAGTGATGAAAGATGCTGTTTATAGCAATAATCGGCGGATTACTGTTTTTTCTCCTGGAGCTCCACAAGAATGCGACTACTCAGAGTGGCTGCTTGGACACGCCCCCACTTTTTTTATATCATTTCTAATACTTTTGTATACACAATACCATCAGAAAGATAGTACATCCCTATAATCAGAAAGGTAATATTTTGTTGTTTTAAGTAAATATAGACTATTTTTTGCATTTTAGATCACAAAAAATAAACTAAAGACAAAGGGCTCCATTTATGAAATTTCGCCTGAAATGGAAGTTAAGAATCAGCGGTCATAAAACCACAGCTTCTTAACCTGTCCGCCACCTATTGAAATTATCCTGATCAGATTGGGATGATTGACAGCCCCTTCTAGCAGTCAATTGGCCACCAGTGAACAGGGGGCGATTTACGGACAGACATAAGATAAAGAAGCATGTATATGTACACAATGTGATAAATTAATGAGATCTGATTATACCTATAAGCTCAACCCATTTTATTAGGTTGTGGCTTCAAAACACAAAATAAGCTATTTCATATACACAAATAAACCTTAAAAGCTAATTCTCATAAATTGCTTACTCTGCAGTTGGTAAAAAAACTAAATGGAAAAAAATATTTTACAGTATACTGTCCCTTTAAGTGAAATATCATAAGATCACAGTAAAAAAAAGGTGTGACATCAGGACTGATGAAACTGATTGGCTGTTCTTTAACATGCAGCTAGCAGTAGCTGAAGAATAACTGTTCACAGAGCATTCACTATAGTGAGCTGAAAAAATATTGAGGTAAAATATCTTCCTTCTTTACTTAGTAAAGTTCAGGTGATATTTTCTTGTCAGCTTTTTACAATTATGCTGCATCCATTTCATGTAATTTAGCATATGAGTATTATGTCCCTTTAAATGCAGTTTAGCAATATAGTGGAAAAAAAGTCATTACATATAAGTAACCAAACAATGTCTGAAGATTAAACTCCTTGGCTGCCAAATATATTAACCCCTTAGGGAGGTGAACACATTGCATTTATTCTTATCCTATACAATTGATGGGTTAAAAAGATTACAATTAAAAATATAAATAATTACAAGCTAAAAAGACAGGGAAAGGATTAGACAATATAGATAAAGTGGTCTCCGTCCTTTGTCACTGTTGGAATAGTATTATGTGTAGTTGCATTACACGCTGTAATTAAGAAATAAACCATTAAAATCTCAATAAATGGTTCCCCAGTGTTGAACTTCATTAGATCTCCAGCGTGTAGAGTTATTCTGCTATTACAATGGCTTAAATGACCAGCGTGGGTTAATAAGTTCAGCAAAAAGGGAGCTCAGAAACAGACAAAAAAAAAATCCTACTGTAACCATACAAGCACCTTTTAATTTTCCAGGTACGGTAAGCAGAAGAAATCTTTATTTTCAGCACCTTGGACAGTTCCAGTAAAGTACTGTGCATTGCAGAACAGGAATAGCTCTGTGCCTTTTGTATGTACATGTGTTAAAAGGGATATGAAATAGTGTTCCTGTAAAAATTGTTGAAGGGACACTTCCTTTATTTACTTCATGTTTATTTCTGTATTTGAAATATATGTGCTTTCTTGTTAAAACCTTCACCTCGGATAGGCCTATAACCATGGGCTGAGCCTGCAAGTAAAGCATAACATAAAGCTAATGTTATTTATGTTAGGTATCAAAATGCTAATTATGGCTCGGGGTTGAATAAGCACAAGCTGCTAGTTCATATTTAAACTTTCTCTCTCCTTCATGCCCCCCCGAGGGAGATTAATCTTTACTATTGTATTATATAAAGCTCAAAGATATGAGATCTCAGGTGTTAGAAAAAAAAAGGCAGACAAAGGGCTTTAACATTGAGGTAAATACATATACATGTCTAAAAATGTATATGTATTAATACATATCTTTCAAATCTATTTATCAAATCTATCTATCGAATCTACTATCTCTGTCGGAATATTATACGTCGGAAAAATGTCCGTCAGATAACAGTCCGGGCATGGACTGTTTTATATCCCTTTCATTTAGCAAATGTGCATAAAAATAAAATGTATAGTAAAACTATTTTACTAAATATATACCTTTATATACAAACATTACAGAACGTTTACATGCTTTGATATCTGCATTTAGTGCTTTACATGTTGTGATTTGGTATTTTAGATCATAAGCTTGCAGACTAGCTGCTAGCAATAACTAAAGTCATTAGACCCCATTTATTAACAGGTGGCTTGCAAGTCAGTATTCTCCGTTTTGATGCACAAGTTACCGGTACCTGCTTATCCAGCCCGCCCCTGCTATGTTGAAACCGATTGCATGAGAGCAAGGCTTGTCAATCATTCTGGGACATGAAACCCAAACATTTACAGAGCATGCAATTTTTAATGTTTCAAATGTACTTTCTCATGTTATTCTTTGTTGAGGAGATACCTAGGTAGGTAGCGTGCTCATATATACCAAGGATTAGAGTGCGCTAAAAAAGCTCTACCATCTATATGAAAACTGCAGTAAAACTCAAAATGACCACAGTTGTTATGTATAATAGAATATAAATTTAATATGGCAATAATAATTTATTTGTAGACTTCAAACAATGCAATATATAATGCTAAAAACACTATACTAAGGTGCACCTTATAGATAAATAAAAACTTTCTATACTCTGATACAAAGACATAATGTAAAAATAAATAGATATTTGATACAGAAAACAAAGAATTAATCAAATTGATACATCTCGAATTAGCGTTTTTAAATATTTGGAGTGTGCAGTGCAAATCTAAATGAAAGCACTTTTTAAATGCTTATCAAGGCCTTGTGTCTCTCATTTTTCAGGCTTCTAGGCAAACCCAGTAAGTCATTTTTTTATGCTCAAATAATTGCTGGCTTTTGTTCTTATAACAAAAAGTTCCGTTATTTAAGGTTTTTTTAAAACTTCTTATAAAGCCCCAAGTTGATGTAAAGGCACTCACCAGAATCCGAAAGGTAAAAATAGTATTTTAAAATACCTTTCCCCGACCAGGTTACCACTTCTCCAAGTGTTGGCGTTTTCCTAGATCAGCCGTTAGCACTAGCTGTGACGTGAAGCATTCACGTGTTTCCTTTCCTCCGCCAATAGCCCAGTCAGGTTGCCGGTGATTATTTTTCAAATGGGGTCTCGAATAGATACTTCCAATTGACAGAACTCCAACAGACAGGGTTTGTTCGTATACACCGATGATGTCCAACTGAACTCTTCACTGTTACAGTCACAGTATCTATTTATTTTTACATTAAGTCTTTGTATCAGAGTATAGAAAGTTTTTATTTATCTATAAGGTGCACCTTAGTATAGTGTTTTTAGCATTATATATTGTATACAAATAAATTATTATTGCCATATTAAATTTATATTCTATTATACATAACAACTGTGGTCATTTTGAGTTTTACTGCAGTTTTCATATAGATGGTAGAGCTTTTTTAGCGCACTCTAATCCTTGGTATATATTTCTATTTTTAGTGTGAGATTTTGGGAAAATCACACTTCTAGAGTTGCAATATCTACCTTTTGGGCTACACCTACTCTGAGTTTTAGGTAGCGTGCTCATGTCTGGAGCACTACATGGCAGGCATAAGTGCTGCCATCTAGTGCCCTTCCAAATGGATAATATTCTTGCAAAACTGCTGCCATATAGTGCTTTAAACATGAGTACACCCCTGAGCTTATTTCACGATTTTCAACAAGGGATACCAAGGGAACATCAAAAATTTGATAATAGAAGTAAATTGGAAAGCTTTTTCTATTGGCTGATTTGAATTTGGATTTGAAAATCGGCCAATAGGGATGCAAGGGTGCTCCTATATAAAGGGGGTACATAACATTCAAACTTCAGTGTCTGTGGCAGGTGACCGCATGAAGAGGACGCCGGGGATGGAAGATCCAAAGATGACAATAAAAGAAGATAAGAATACACATTGGGGCATATGTATCAAGCTCCGATTGGAGCTTGAGGGCGCGTGTTTCTGGCGAGCCTGCAGGCTCGCCAGAAACAGCTGTTATGAAGCAGAGGTCACAAAGACCGCTGCTCCATAACCTGTCCGCCTGCTCTGCAGGCGGACAGACAGACATCGCCGCAATTCAACCCGATCGAGTACGATCGGGTTGATTGACACCCCCCTGCTGGCGGCCTATTGGCCGCGAGTCTGCAGGGGGCGGCGTTGCACCAGCAGCTCTTGTGAGCTGCTGGTGCAATGCTGAATACGGCAAG
Organism: Bombina bombina; assembly: GCF_027579735.1. Lineage (NCBI taxonomy): Eukaryota > Metazoa > Chordata > Amphibia > Anura > Bombinatoridae > Bombina > Bombina bombina. The sequence goes on from NC_069505.1 coordinate 318,394,776, forward strand.
CGTATTGCTCGCCGTATTCAGCGAGATCTGTCAGACCTGATCCGCACTGTCGGATCAGGTCCGACAGACCTTAATAACTAGAGGCCATAGGGTGAAAGATGGATGAAGACTTCCCCAGCGAAGCGGCAGCAGAAGATAATTGAAGATGGACCACCGTCATAAAGAAGAGGACCGCCGCTGCCTCCATGAAGTTGGGATTTTTTAGAGTAGTTTTTTAGAAAAGGGAAATTTTCTTTTTTCTTTAGGGCAATGTCCCACAAAAGGCCCTTATCAGGCCAATTTTTTTAGTTTTTTTTAGATAGGCTTTTTTTTTGGGGGGGGGGTAATTTTTATTGTAGAATGGAGCTGTGTTTTTTGAAGCAAAACAGTTAAATCACTTTTGGGCAATACCCTGCAAAAAGCCCTACTAAAGGCTATTGCTATAGTAACTTTTAGTGTTAGTATAGGGTTTTTTATTATGGGGTGGGGTTATTTTCTTTTTTTAAAGGGGGCTTTAGTTTTAGAATAGGCTTGTTTTTTTTTGGTAAAGTGTTTTTTTGTTGTTGTAATTGTATTGTTTTTTATTTTCTGTAACTTAGGGGGTGTTAAGTTAGAGGTGGTGGGGGGGTTAGGTGTTAAGTAGTTAAGGTTGTGGTGGTGTAGGGGATAAGTAGAGTAGGGGATAATGTGTTGGGCTAATAGTGGTTTAGGAGTTAATATTGTAGATGGTTTTCTGCGTTGGGCTACTGGCGGTTTAGGGGTTAGCTAGTTTAGGGTTAGATTGCTGTGGTGGGTTATGGCGGTTTAGGGGTACATTGGTATAATTATTAGTCTCAATGCTATATATTTAAAAGGGATCCTTTACTTTACATCACCAATGTCGGTGCTAATGCTGTTTGGAATATTTTGCCAGCATCACCATCCATTGCGATGTATAGCAAAGCGCCTCTCGGCAATGCTGCCTTTAAACAGTAATGTCTGCAATTTTGAATATTTTGCCGGCATTCTCGACATTGTGTCGGATCCCTTTTGAATAAAGCATTGGATCCCTTTAGAATATATTGTTGGATCCCTTTTGAATATATCATCGGATCCCTTTTGAATATAGCCTCGCAGCACTTTCGATCATCAGGGTCAGAGAGAGAATCATTATTCTGTTAGATATTTCCTGTATAAGATATATGAACCAACACAGCACCCTGTCCAGCAAACAATATTAAATGTATCTGACACAATTTTGTACTGCCCCACTTACAGAAACTCTTTGAATTCATCCTTGGTTCTGTTTCATCATTGTATCTCATTACAATTACCCTAGGGAGCTTAGTTGTCCTAATTCTGTCACTTCTTAATTAGTAGCTCTTAAAGGACCTCAACAGGTGAGTCTATTGGGTGATAGTGTTTCTAGAAATCTCTGCACCAACTTCTGAATCCAGTGCAATGTCAAAAATGATATAGATCTGTCTTCTATTTTGAAGGCACCTACAATGTATTCATAGATTTAAACCAAGTAATTTCTGGTGAATGACATCCTTGATTTATTCCTCAAATCCCTTTGATATTTCACAAATTCTATTACTTCAATAAAATGAGATACAAAAAAATACCTGTGAACTAATGAGCACATATAGTCAATATTTCACAACGTGTGTAACTGGAAGACTTTTAAGATTAAAAGACATTCTGTTGAAAGAAATAAATCATTATTGCAATGGGTGAATACTTGTTTTCATTCAATAATAATATCTATGCTCATATTTGATTAATATTAAGTTCAAATTTTACATTAGATGTTAAATATATAATTGTTTCAGAGGTTAACCACCGTACTAGGATTACATTTGTGACTGTAGTTAACCACACTCAGAGGTGCTATAATATAAATATTACTCTCAATTAGAGCTAATCAGAGACTTTTAAGCGGAAATTAAGATGTACATTTAAAAGTAAAAATCTAGAGGACCGCAACAAAGCATCTAAGTGCAGTATTAAAAACGTTTTAATGAAGACTCTAGTGAATAGGCTGCTAGTTACAAGATTAAAATCATAACATGCGAATAAATACAAAGGGCTCCATTCATAAAACAGTGGATGCTGCTTCCGAGCCCCATCGTTTCAGGTCCGCCTGAAATAGAAGTTAAGAAGCAGCGGTGGTAAGACCGCTGCTCCTTAACTTCTCCGCCACATTTTAGGTGGCGGACAGAAATCATCCCGATTTGATCAGGATGATTGATGGCCCCTGCTAGCGCCCAACAGGTCACTGGTGAGCAGGGAGCATTATTGCATAAGCATTTCGTCAGGAATACTTGTGCAATGTTAAATGCAGACAGCGTATGCTGTGGGCATTTAGCGAGGTTGAGCGGACATGATTTGCTACAGCGAATTGTGTCCACTCAATCTTTGTTAAATCTACTCCAATGTATCATCTGTGAGTAGTAGTTGGCCACACACCATGTTACCGAATTATGTCTCCAGAAAGTCCGAACAAGCTGTCTCCGATATTGGATTCCTCTGTGGTTATAGAGGCCTGCACCTCCCGTTAAGCTAGGTGTCCAATACACACAGTTAAGATACTTGCAAATTAGCAAATAAATACAACAAAAATCGTACATTTTGTTCCGTTTTGACTGAAATTTTTCAAGAGTCGAAACGGAACGAAACGTACGTCGTGCAAGTCAGAGAAATTTTTGGCCCATTGAGGGTACTGTACCTCATTATTTGAACAGAAACGTTACAGCACTTTCAACATTTATCCACAAAGGAGAGAAGAGTATATAACCCTTGACTCTTATCTGTGGATGGTACTTTTTATGTTTATATTTTTATCATATGATTTATATGTGAATTTTATTTCAATTTAAACCTTTTAATATATGTTGTTGCCGTAACTGATTTAGGAGGCAGCGCTACGTGTTTTTGTGTGTGCTATATTTAAAATGTACATTAGTGAACTTCGTTTTATAAGTGTTTATTCTATTATGCATTCATCTATCACATTTATAGTGAGAGTTTTTACTGCACATATGTCCTGTGGACCATCAAGCTTTAGGATACGCGCTCCCTTATTTATATTTGGCTTTTTATTATGATGGTGAAATGCATCACTATCCCTAATTGGATTTAACTGTTAAACAATTCACTTTATACTAACTTTATGACAGTGGCCTTGTTGTCTGCAAACTAAAGCCCCGATTGGCTCCTCCAAATAAGTCAAATAGTGGGTGGAGTTTGGCTATTGATAAACAATTACAGTAAAAAGGATGTTAATTTGTTTTCAAAATGTTAAGATTTGGCTGATATGTTATTCTCTATCAACACAACAGAAATGTCTTGTAATTATAAGGCAGGGGCAAAACTACCATTGGTGCAGCAAGTACAGTGGCACCAGGGCCCAAGTGCTGAGAGGGGGGCATACAAGCCAGTATATGCATAGGTGTGTGCAAAATGTGTACAGTCCCAATGCAGATGAGCATTTTATTAGTGCAGGTTGCACTTCCATCTTATCTATCTATCTAATCTATATATCTTTATTTTTATCTATCTAATCTATATATCATATATCTATCTATCTATTCTGTTTTATATATTATCTATCTATTGTATCTATCATATCTATATATCATTTAATTATCTATCTATTCTATATATAATCTATCTATCAAATACTGTATTTATCTATCTATAGTATATATCTGATCTATATATGTATTTATCTATCTATTCTACAGTATATATCTATCTATTTATCTATCTATCTACAGTATCTATCTAATCTATATATAATCTATCTATCTATCTATCTATCTATCTAATCTACATATCATCTATATCTATCTATCTATCTATCTATCTATCTATCTATCTATCTATCCTCCAAAGCATTATACAGCATGTACTGTATATTATTACTATTGCTTACTACTGAGTAACCTTTAGTAGAGGCCAATAAAAAAATTGAGTTGAGTAGGTCCGCTGCTGTTACATGGTGTTTACTGTCCCTTTAACAATGCCACATTCTATATTATTGCCTGATTTTCAATTTGTTATTTGATGATTTCTGCTGAAGCCAAACAAATAATATTTTGTTCACATAAAAACTGTGGGAAGCCCCTTCATCTCCACACTCAAGTCTAGATTGGGTCCTCCAAATAAGTAAAGTGGTGGTGGGGGGGGGGGGGAAGATTAAAGGTTGTGCAGGTGTGGAGTTAAAACCACTGAATTTCAGTCTTTTAATAAGAAAGAAAAATATAAGATTCAAGATTTAATCAGATGTCTGGACAAAGGAGTAGTGTACCTGTTACAATGTCCATGTGGCCTGCAGTACGTGGGACAAACTTCAAGAACACTGAAAGACAGGATAAGAGAGCATCTTCTTTTGATTGAAAAACTTAGCATGGATACAGCCCTGTATAGGCATTTCTCAACAAGACATCAAGGAAACATCAAGGACCTCAAATATATGGGGATAGAAAAAGTTACCAAAAACTGAAGAGGAGGTAACTATGAAAATAAATTACTTACAACAGAATCCAAATGGATTTTTCATCTAGACTGCCTTTACCCCAGAGGGTTAAACAACAAAGAAGATCTATCCCATCTTTTTAACTTCTCTTAAAGACTCTAGACTGCCTTTACCCTGAGGGTTAAACAACAAAGAAGATCTATCCCTTTTTAACTTCTTTTAACTTCTCTTAAAGACTATGTCTCACTTGAAGATAATGGAGCTCATTATAATAAACACGGGGATATGTTTAACCCTACTAATCCCTAATTAACAAATTGAGCACTCTAAAATAAGATACTAGATATAAAACACAATCTATCCAACCATCTCCACTTCTCTCTCTATTCCCAGAATGTGTCTAGGACACATACATTGTCAATTTTGAATATGTAGATTTAAACAAACCAATGTATTTGATAACCCATATATAGGGGAATAATTCATAATTTTTTACCTCTAAGAGGCATTTGGCCCCATAATCTCCTCCCATAATTGATACATGGTTTATAAAAGTGTCTTAATTACTTCCTAGCTACATGCTAAATGCTAGGTACAGTGTACTTATCTATACCACAGATACATAGAGTAACTAACTCCTATTGCTAGCTCCATAGGACTTACATCGCTCGTTCTATATAATCCAAGCCTCTTTCTCTTCTGTAACTGAAGATATGGACCATCTATAACCCTAAAACTTCCATCCACTTTCAACAAATGTTTCCCTCTTTTAACGAATGTTCCCCCTTTGGGTCGCACACTATATAATTTAAACGGCAAGGTATAGACAGACTCCACCCTCATTTAACAACATCAAACTAACATTCCTCCATGGGACAACACACTAAACTTTATATGGTAAGGTATAGAAATATTCAATTTCATCCAATAATATCTTAGTCCTCAAAGGGATGCCTCCCTGAATGGCAATAACTCCCTCATCATAGATATTATTGTATCTGAGACATACATTAATATATTGGTGAGATAGAGACAGACGAATATTGAATAAAACTCATCTTACAAATGGCAATTTTAGAAATAATTGTTTAGAACGTATTTATAATCAATTTAGTCATCTCTTACCCCAAATCAATTCCCTCTTAATATAAACATAAGTGAAAGCTTGTAGCTATATCATTTTCCAAAAGAATATGCTATACTATTATACTATTATGCTGTTAAACTTAACCAAACAGTTGTCAGCTTCCCACATATGATTATTCAATTATTAGCCTCATACTAGCAAACACTTGCTGATAACGAAATTTATACGGCTGTCAGTTTCAGATCGACTACATTCAAAAAGTAAACAAATGGGTATCTAATGAGAACAGTTAACACAAACACACCCATATTCACAGCCTATAGCGCACTGCATTGGAGCCACACCTGACATTGAATGACACGTCAGGTCCAATAAAAAAAGCCAAAAATCGGCTTTTAATATTGGTTCCACTTTTTCTTTTTCTTCATCTTTTTTCTTTTTCCCCGATACGGAAAAACTCACTAAGAACCGATTTTGGTAACGGCTTAATCTGGAAATGTATAGCCTTATAGATTAAATATGTTGTGAAAAATAAAGAATACAAAATAAAAACAGCCAGGGGCTGGGTATTGATTCAGGAAAATGAATAAAAGTGAGTAGTACAGGACAACTTAAAATATAGTTTTATTTATAAACAAAACAAAATAAAGGATCAAAATGTTAACGTATTTGACCGGAAATACCAAAAAAGTTACTTCTGCTTTTGTTAGTATACCAACCTGTAGTCCGGTAAAAAAGACCCACAACTACAGACCTAAAACCAGTCTTGATAAAGGCCTTTGAGAGGCTGAAACGCGTCGACCACTGGTAAGCACATTTTCTTTATTACTTTTATTGAAAACGGTCTACACTATTATTTTTTCTTTCTTTACAGAAGGACTAAACATACAATCATTCATTAAAGGAGCTCTTTGGATAATCCAGTCCTCCCCTACTTTCTATTTTTGGAACAATTAGCAACTGACATTTCACCGTAACACATCAGATACTTTTGATATAACTGACACTTTATTTTCACCTCAACGGATATTGTTTGGACCAATTGGAGTTCGCTAACTTTGGATACTTATTTTTGTATTGGTGTATTCAACACTTTCCTTTTTCATATCACATTTGTCACAACGTCTTTTCTCACATTGGATTTTTTCTTCTATATATATATTTTTTCACATTGGATTTCATGATTTTATTTTATTATTATTTTTTTATCAGAATTGTTCTTTTGATTATTTGTCACATTTCAGCCTCACATATTGTATTTTGTGATACGCTGCACGTAGAATTGTGATGTATTAATCACCTCAGGCCGAAGTTTATATCAAATACTATATATCAAACACAATAAGCACATAGTTGCAATGAATAGATTTTGGGAGACAATTAAAAATCACTTTGTTACAGTGCCTTTTCAAAGTGAATACCGATACTAACATGAACATATAGTTAGAAATTATTGATTTGAGATTTATTCCCCATTATCTAGTTTATATATCACCATTCACTATCTTCTTTGTTTACACCTGTGTTTTGTTGATAACTCAATATAAATACAAGTGATTGCCACATCTCGTGTACTCTTGTCAATATCTTCACCACATGTTGGAGAGTTTTTTACCTCTGATTCGAAACATAAGTAAGACAACTTATATATTTTTTAACCTCTGATTCGAAACATTGTTACAAGCAAGAAAATTCATATTCATATTTATAACTGTATTGTTATGTGTATTTTTATGTAAATTTGCTAATGCATGGATCCATGTATTTATGTTTTTAAACCATTGTTATTAAACCACTGTTTTTACTGAGTCACTGCATATATTGTGAATCACAAGAAATTGTTTAACAAATATTCCAGCTTAATAGGTTGTCCACTAGTTTACCCAGCCGCTGTTAGGCAGGCGCTTTTGGCCACTCTATCAACATTAGAGTTTGATCATTGGAAAACAACTGCAGCAAACACAGTGTCAATGAGTTCTAATAATATTCAGACTCTGCTTATGTTAACCTATTTTATGGCAACAAAAATTCTTTAAATGCATTTAGAACAGTAGCAAACAATGTAGCCCTTTGATATTACAGAGCAACCCAGGAATGGACTATCCCACTGAAATGCCTGGTGTCCTTTGTTATGATAAACAGGGGTGGAACTACCATTGATGCACCAGGGCCCAAGAGCTGGAGGGGGCCCATAAAAGCCAACCTATACATAGGTGTATGCAGAATGTGTACAATACTAAGGCAGGGAAGCCTTTTATTAGTGCAAGTTGCAGGTCCATCTATCTATCTATCTATCGATCTATCATCTATCTATCTATGTATCTATCCTTAAAATCATTATATTGAGCAGAATGTATTTGATTAGTTTTGCTTTTTATTGAGTAACCTCTGGGGGGCCCCAAGAAATCTTGCACCGGGCCCTCTGATGAGTAGATCCACTACTGATGATAAATCAGGCAAACTGATCATATAAGGGTATATAGTAACATTTCCCTTTATACAAACTGACTGAAGATACCTGTAGTATGTACCTCAGATCTCCAGAGTGTGGGGGAGGGGTGGCATGATTTTCCAAGGTATGTTGAAGAAATGACTAAAGATTTAGGGATCTAAATAATTAAATAGATAGATTGAAAGATAAATAAATTATATATAGATTAGATAGATGATAGATATATAGACAGGTAGATAGATTGATTGATAGATAGATAGATAGATAGATAGATAGATAGATAGATAGATAGATAGATATAGATAGATAGGTAGATAGACAGGCTAAAGTACATTTAAGATTAGAAGTAATATTGGAAGGTTTTTTTTAATCATGAAAGAAAAATTTGGGCTTTCAGTTTATTTAAACAAACATATGAAAAGCACTATTTCCAATTAAAAAAAATAATAATAATTTAGCTTGAATAAGAAACAAAATATTCCTTGCAGTGTGCATAATGACTGGAAAGGGGTTATTAAACACATCATCAAAGATGGAATCCAAAACCCCCTTCTATGGTTCCAGATGAGCATACTGATTGGCTCACAGTCAGATCGGGTTCTTAGAGCAGAAACATAAGATACTTTCAACTGAAATAAAGCATTCATTTAGGTATTCAAATGTTACATTGGTATCTAGCACCATAGCTCCAACATTTCAAACATATTATACAACTCAACCATGATAGTTAAGGGGCTGATAAATAAAATTAAAAAATACTTAAACTCACCAAACCATTTTAATGGGTGCTAATTCCTTCCTTGGTTTAGATTTGCTATTCTGCTTTATCAACTAAACCCTCATTATTCCCTAGTTCAGGTAACCTGATACAACATTTGTCCACTAGAGGTCCTGTTTTGAAGGCTCTGTCAGCTCTTTTTCAAACTCATCTGTACACTACTAGGTCGTTTTTTTGTAAGATCTGTAGCGATCAGGGCACATTTCCTTTACCCTCTGCAATTGTGCACAGCACAGGGCATGTATTTGACTGTTAGGTGAAGCTTAACAATTGGAGAGATTTAACAAAATCACTGAGCACCTTCAATAGGAATCATCATTCTGCAAGTTCCAAGGTAAAGTCATTGAGAACTTCACAGTCTAACATTTAGCTTAGATTGTATTTGTGATGTTTTGTCAAGTGCTTATCTGTTGTACCATGATCATCCCATTCTGTGTAGACAGCAGGAGAATTCTGACTCATTGTACAATCCTGATATTTTCAGAGACTAATAGTGAGGTTGGTACAGTAGCAATAATTAGGCAAATAGGAACAGATGTATACCATGATACAAGATCCAGCTTTATGGCATTTAATTGTGTGGTAGGGAAAATCTGTTTAACCCCTTTTCAAAGAGTATAGGAAGGGGTTAAGCTCAGAATGATATTTGTTTAGGCAGCTCTTGGGAAAATTACATGAACAGATTCTCTTTAGTTTTCTAGGGCACTTTCACCTGTAGAATGTTGTGGTTATGTAGTTGTGAGATTGGATTCTGAAAGGGATCTGCAAATTTATTTTAGTAACAGTAGAAGTTAATAATTTGTATTTTGAATCTATTAGGGGGACTTTTTATAGGGGGTTTCCTGTTTGTAATATTATGAGATTATTGGTGACAGCTGAATGGAAGACACATTTTTCATATCATTGTGGCACAGTAATAGAGTGACACCCAGCACTCACATGGTTAATGTGCTCAGTGACAGTGATGTGGAGGGACTTTGATGAAGATGCACAGTCTGCTCTAGAAGTAACCTGGAGACTGAAAGGATCAGATCTTCTCACACTGCCAGAGAAATGAGTGCATACTGTCAGCACATGCACCCGATAAAGCAATAGCTGCGTCTTTTGTCTTATTTTGTAGCCTACATGGACCTGCAGTATCTGTTGGAGCATTTATATGAACTGCTAAAATTATCTGTGTATCTGCTGCCTTGAGCTGTGTGGTCTTATAAGTGGAGCTGTTTTACCAACAGAGGACCTCTGAGACTGGCAGCATCAGGTGTACCTGGGGATAAGGAAAGAATGGCTTCCATTGGAGATTTTGACCCTGTGCACACCAGCGTCCCAGCAACTAAAATAGAGATCACTGTTTCATGCAGGTGGGTGTAAGAAATCTCTCTCTTTCTCACTCCCTTTCTCTCTCTATCTTTCTCCTTTTCTCTCTCTTTCTATTTCTCTCTCTTTCTCTCTCTCCCTCTTTTTCTCTCACCCTCTCTCTCTCTTTTTCTCTTCCTTTCTCTTTCCCTTTCTCTCCCCCTCTCTCTCTTTTTCTCTCTCTCTTTCTCTCTCTCTTTCTCTCACCCTCTATCTCACTCTTTCTCTCTCTCCCCCTCTTGCTGTCTCTTTCTTCCTCTCTCTCTCTCTCCCTCACTTTCTCTTTTCCTTGCTCTCTTTCTCCCTCTCTCTATTTCCCTCTCTCTCTCTCTCTCTCTCTCTCTCTCTCTCTCTCTCCCTCTCTCTCTCTCTCTCTCTCTCTCCCTCTCCCTCTCTCTCTCTCTCTCTCTCTCTCTCTCATGTTAAGCATCCCTAGACATAAATATCTGGGAGGTTTGAATAGTAAGAAAACCCTACCCTACTATGTATGTATTCTATTTAGTTAAGTGAGTAAGCTCTCTCTGTATTGTAGCAACAAGACACCATCAATATTAGTTTGAGAGGACTTTTATTTGATCTTTTTTTTTTTACTATTAAAATATATGCAAAGGTAACAAGTACTCAACACATGGCTGTTCATATTTGCTCTGGTGCTGAATTCTGCCACATATTTTGCATTGTCCAAAGACCCTCTAGAAACAATGCACGTCAAATTCTCCAGCAGTAGGTTGAAAAAATAGAGATAAAAGTTAAAAGGACCTTGCTCACCAAATGTATCTAAATCCTACTCTTTCACATGCAAGTCAGACATGTTTTTTGCTTGAAAAAGATTGAGTAAAAGCTGTTTTAAGTTAAATTGAAACTAATAGGTAGGCGCTGTTTCTGTACCACTGATACTTAAAGAGACACTGAACCCAAATTTTTTCTTTCGTGATTCAGATAGAGCATGCAATTTTAAGCAACTTTCTAATTTACTCCTATTATCAAATTGTCTTCATTTTCTTGGTATCTTTATTTGAAAAGCAAGAATGTAAGTTTAGATGCTGGCCCATTTTTGGTGAACAACCTGGGTTGTTCTTGCTGATTGGTGGATAAATTCACCCACCAATAAACAAGTGCTGTCCAGGGACTGAACCAAAAAATGTCTGTCTCCTTAGCTTAGATGCCTTCTTTTTCAAAAAAAAGATAGCAAGAGAACAAAGAAAAATTGATAATAGGAGTAAATTAGAAAGTTGCTTAAAATTGCATGCTCTATCTGAATCACAAAAGAAAAAAAAATGGGTTCAGTGTCCCTTTAAGTATTTAATGTGCATTGGTTGGTAGGAAAAACTCCCACAGAAAACAGGTTGGCTCATTTAGCCAATGACCTTTTATTTCTCAAAAAAACACAATACTATCATATATTTTGAGATTCACACTTTTATATGGAGCAAAAAAATATTTGAGCACAACATGCCTTTAAAAAAAAGTTCACAAATAAGTCACTATTTGTATTAAAGGGACAGGAAACCTCAAAATTTTCTTTCATGATTTGTATGGGACATACAATTTTAAACAACTTTCCAATTTACTTCTACTATCAAATTTGCTTAATTCTCTTGATATCCTTTGCTGAAGGAGCAGCATTGCACTACTGGCATCTAGATGAACACATCTAGTCAACCAATCACAAGAGACAATTTGTGTGCAGGCACCAATCAGTAGCTAGTTCCCACTAGTGTAGGATATGTGCGTATTCTTTTTCTTCAAGGTATAGCAAGAAAACGAAGCACATTTGAAAATAGAAGTGAACTTAAAAGTGTCTTAAAATGACATGCTCTATCTGAGTCATGCAATTTTGACTTTCCTATCCCTTTAAGTGACTCTACAATAAAGTATTACCCATGAGCAAAAAGAAAGCCCATTAAAAAAAATTGTATTTTTTCTAAAAAAAATATATATCAGCTGGATAAAAACTGTATTCTTTCTTTCAACCCTTGAAGCAATTTTACTTTCCTTTGTTTTGTAAGCATTACTGGTTAAAATAAGATTTACTCTACTTGTTGACTTAAACTTTACATTTTTAGCAAGTTTTCCAGAAATAATCAAACCCTCTTGAAGTTAGAACAATATGTCTGAAATGAATATGGGCTGAATAATCAAAAATTCTACATCATGGAGAGACATCTTGCAAAATCTTTGGAGGATTTTTTTGAGTATTATATTGCAATGTATGTGTCCTTCACATCCAGAATTCTGCTTATCATCATGATACATAAATATCAAGCTAAAATTTAAATGGATATGAAACCCACATTTTTCTTTCATGATTCAGATAGAGCATGCAATTTAAAGCAACCTTATAATTTACTCCTGTTATCAAATTATGTTTGTTCTCTTGGTATCTTTATTTGAAAAGCAGGAATGTAAGCTTAGGAGCCAGCCCATTTTTGGTTCAGCACCCTGGGTAGCTCTTGCTGATTGGTGGGTACATTAAGCCACCAATCAGCAGGCGCTACCCAGGTGCTGGAAATAAATGGTCCGGCTCCTAAGCGTTACATTTCTGATATTCAAATAAAGTTACCAAGAGAACGAGGACAATTTGATAATAGGAGTAAATTAGAAAGTTGATTAAAATTGCATGCTCTGTCTGAATCATGAAAGAAAACATTTGGGTTTCCTATCCCTTTAACTTTAAATAATTATTTGCGGGACCTCCAGGCTTGTTAGATAATCTTGCCAGAGCAGACAGCTCTAAGACTTCCATTGCATGTTAAAGAAAGAAATTAACTGTTTCTAGTATTACTGGAAAAGTGGAAAGTAATTATTTTGCATATCTATCTATCTATCTATCTATCTATCTATCTATCTATCTATCTATCTATCTATCTATCTATCTATCTATCTATCTATCTATCATCTAGCATCTATCTATCTAGCATCTATCTATCTAGCATCTATCTATCTATCTATCTATCTGTCTATCTTATATATATACCCAGGGGGTTAAGGAGTCATCTGCTAAGTATTTATGATCTAGCGTACATAAGTCTCATACCACCCTCACATATGATGGAGTGTACCTCACATTACTTAGAAATGGGAGTTTATTACAAGGCTGTATGAAGAATGACCGTGTTTATATTTTGTTACTTGTAATCAGATCTAGACCAAGCCTCTTAATTACTTCCGACAGCATTTGCATACGGCTATACTTTTTCAATTAACCCTAGTTTCAAAAACAGAAACCGTTCAAATGGAAAACTACATTTCAGCCTGTTATTAATGAGGGTTAAAGCATATCAAGCAGGGACTGAATAATAACTCAATATGTGTATGGTAAGAGGAATATTAGTTAACTCTGTAAAAAAAAAAAAAGGTACATTTGGTGGAAGTTGCTGTATAATAAAAATAACCCATTCACTGCCATAGAAGAATGCATAGCATTCTGTAGCAATGAGCTGCAAGACTCTCTGACAGACAAGGGTTAAACATGTTGTTAAATATTTAATTATAGATTATAACTCATCTACAAAGGCACATAAAGCAGCAGGTAATATTTTAGATATATTTATCTGATTATGAAATATTTCATACTGTGAGAATATGAAATAGATGTACTTTCAATTAACACCAGATAGAGGCTTTGTTTACATTATCATCATCTATAAAGAAAAAAGCAAGACAGATCCAACATTAATCATTTTTATATGCTTAGATCTGGGGAATTTATGATTTGTCCTAATACATATTGGCTTATGTAATAATAATAATGCTTAGCATTAATGTTATTGTAAGATAACAGTATGTGTGTGTTATGCTTTGTCTGAAAAAATATGTGAAATGTGTGAAAAGTATTGTATGAAATTTCGATATAGAAATGTAGCGTGACAACTCTATCTATCTATCTATCTATCTATCTATCGTATCTATCGTATCTATCAATCTATCAACTATCAATTTCTGTCCATCTATCTGTCCATAACAAGTCTATCTATCTATCTATCTATCTATCTATCTATCTATCTATCTATCTATCTATCTATCTAATCAATTGTATCTTAAATCTATCTTATCTATCAATCAATCTATCTATATATATTTCAATTTCTGTCCATCTATCTGTCCATAACATGTCTATTTGTCTATCTATCTATCTATCTATCTATCTATTTATCTATCTATCTATCTATCTATCTAATCGATTGTATCTTAAATCTATCTTATCTATCAATCAATCTATCTATATCTATTTCAATTTCTGTCCATCTATCTGTCCATAACATGTCTATTTGTCTATCTATCTATCTATCTATCTATCTATCTATCTATTAATCTATATCTATCTTTCTATCTATCTATCTATCTATCTATCTATCTATCTATCTATCTATGTATCTATCTACTTGTCTGTCTTTATATCATCTATATATTTACTGAGATATCTGTCTGTCTATGTGTATCTATCTATCCATCTATCCATCATCTATCTGTCTATGTATCTATCTATCTATCTATCTATCTATCTATCTATCTTTCTCTCTTTTCTCTCTCTCTCTCTCTCTCTCTCTCTCTCTCTCTCTCTCTCTCTCTCTCTCTCTCGTGTTTGATATCATTAGACATGAATATCTGGGGGTTTGAACAGTAAGAAAACATTTTTCTAATACCCTACTATTTATGTATTCTATTTAGTTAAGTGAGAAAGATCTCTCTGTATAGTAGCAAAAAAAACACCATCAAAATTAGTTTTAAGGATTTTTTGTACTGTTTTTTATATATAATATAAATAATATATGCTTGTGATTCTCAAATAAGGTTCAAACAGGGTATTGCAATGTCCTAGGGTGTCACAGCTTTCAGTTTTGTGTGCCATAAATAATTATGTCTAAAGACAAAAAGATCACAAAATACTGAAGGAAAAACCAGCTTAATTGTAAATGTTTTAGTGGCACTGTGTAAAATGCTTGTATATACTTCTCAACTCAGTGAATTTTCATATTAATAACATTTTATTACATAAATTAAGTCATTGGATCATCACATCCTTATTAAAAATAAAACGTAGGTGTCAAATATATTTTTATAACTATTTCAAAGTTGTCTTAAAGGGACACTGAACCCAATTTTTTTCTTCCCTGATTCAGATAGAGCATGACATTTTAAGCATCTTTCCACCTTTCTCCTATTATCAAATTTTCTTCGTTCTCTTGCTATCTTTATTTTAAAAGCAGGAATGTAAATATTAGCAGCCAGCCCATTTTAGGTTCAGCACCATGGATAGCGCTTGCTTATTGGAGGCTTACATTTACCCACCAATAAGCAAGCATAACCCAGGTTCTCAACCAAAAATAGGCCGGCTCCTATGCATCACATTCCTGCTTTTTAAATAAAGATAGCAAGAGAACAAAGAAAAATTGATAAATGGAGTAAATTAGAAAATTGCTTAAAATTGCATGCTCTATCGGAATCATGAAAGAAAAAATTTGGGTTTAGTGTCCCTTTAAAGAAAAAAAATGTGGAAAATTACTTTTCATCATTCTGTCTGTATATTTTTGTATTCACTTAAAGGGACACTGTACCCAAATTTTTTCTTTCGTAATTCAGATTGAGCATGACATTTTAAGCAACTTTCTAATTTACTCCTTTTATCAAATTTTCTTCATTCTCTTGGTATCTTTATTTGAAATGCAAAAATCTAAGTTTAGATGCCGGCCCATTTTTGGTGAACAACCTGGGTTGTCCTTGCTGATTGGTGGATAATTTCATTCACCAATAAAAAAGTGCTGTCCAGAGTACTGAACCCAAAACAAGCTTAGATGTCTTCTTTTTCAAATAAAGATAGCAAGAGAACAAAGAAAAAATGATAATAGGAGTAAATTAGAAAGTTGCTTAAAATTGCATGTTCTTTCTGAATTACAAAAGAACATTTTTGGGTACAGTGTCCCTTTAAACATAATTTGTTAAATATAGGTAGGCGTCTTTTTTCCATATATTTGGCGTATAAATAATATTATTTATATTAAATGTTATTTTATTAAAATTATGTTCTTACTGTAATTGTAGATAATCAGAGTAAAACAGTTTATACATAACCAGTATGCAATATAGGGCCAGATTTTTGCTTTTTGCACAAGTCGAGTAGCGTTTGTATTACAAGTTGAAAGTAAAAAAAAATTTGCTTGCGTGCTAACCCAATGTGCGCTAAAAGCCAAACTTCAAATATTGCACACACGTAACATATTCCCCTATAGAAGTCAATGGAGTAAAAAAAGTGGAAAAAAACTAAATACTCGCACGCAAACTCGATCGCAAATTCTCAAGTGCGCTAACCCGACATGAAAATATTAATATTTTACATTCCAATGTTCTTCACATAGAAAAATATCTTCGATTTATTCATAAATAAATATTTAGACATATATCTGATGGTATTTTGGTATTTGATACAATATATATCTTTAACAAAGATTATTTTTTTTATAAACTTGTGTTGTGTTTGCAATTGTTTGATATCCATGAGAGCAGAGTATTTTTCTGTATTTTTTTTTTTTTTTACAAAAGATCAAAAGTTTAAACAATAAAGACAATTTTTCACAGCCTTCTTTGCGCTTATATTAGTGTAGGGCACTGTATATATACACACATAGGGGCATATTTATCAAGGTCTGGCGGACCTGATCCGACAGTGCGGATCAGGTCCGCCAGACCTCGCTAAATACAGCGAGCAATACGCTCGTCGTATTCAGCATTGCACCAGCAGCTCACAAGAGCTGCTTGTGCAATGCCGCCCCCTGCAGACTCGCGGCCAATGGTCTTTATGACCGCTGCTTCATAACTGCTCACCAGAAACATGGGGCATCAAGCTCCATTCGGATGCTTGATACATATGCCCCATAGACTTTTGTTTCTAACACCTGAGACCTCATATCTTTGAGCCCTTATAACTTTTTTGTGCAATTTTTTAAAAAATATTTTTATCAGATAGTGTTATTATGAGTGTAACTGTACTTTAAAATATGTTTGTGACGTGTTATCTGACACTTTTGTTTTGCGAAACAATCAACCAGAGATCGGAGGGTGCGCTATCCCGTTAACTTCAATTGTGCTCAATTGATCACGTTTACTTTCAACGTGTAATACGAGCACTGCATCCGACAAGGCTTGCAAACAGCTGCGATAAACCCCCTTTTGCTCTTGCGTAACTGTTAGCGCACCACTTGTTATCTGGCCTATAATTTTGTATCTTTTTGATGCAAAATAAACCAGATTTTAGCCCCCTTCTGCACTGCACATTTTATGCATGAATATGTGTGTTTTTGTGTATGTCCTGTATTATTCATATGACTGCACAGCCAGAACACACTGAAATGTAGTGGAAATGATAAATGGATGTTTGAGGATTTTTATATTTACCTTTGTAAGTGGCTGAGAGAGAAATCTTTACCCCGTAAACAGATGAGTGTAATTGGCGTAAAAAGGAAACCTTGTATTAAACTGTAGAACTTGGGCTGCACATTCATACATCAAACTACTGAGAATAGATTTATAGCCAATTAGAAAGCAAACTGTTTATTCCATGTATAAGAAAGAACATTAAAAGGTACAATCCAGACAAAATTGGAACCCACATGGATGCATTTCAGTTTTGAATAGAAGCATTTTTATAATATAGATGTATTAGCTAAAATGCTTCTAATAAAAGCTATAGCTGTTTTAAAGGTGTATTTAAGTATGCACCGTGCACCAGCATTATAAATACAGCACATGCTCAGAAAGCCTAAGGCGTTTGTACCATCTGGTAATGACTCAATTTGTTAATTGCTGACATGATACAAGCCCCACTGGCACTCTGAGCAGCTGCAGTGTTTAAAATGCTGGTTCACTGAGAATATCTAGCTATGCTTCACATGCACTTGCTTAAATAAATGTTAACACTAAAGCAGTGATAACGTTTACTAGAAGCATTATTGCCAATACATGTACATTGCAAATATGTTTCATCTATGTGCAGTTAAATTATGACCGGAATGTCCTATAATGCATTGCTTCCATTTCCTTATAGTGAAGAAATTGGTATGTGACTTTAAAAAAAAAAATGTTTAGTATTTTAATAATTTAGAGGCAAATTTTTGCAGGCTTAAGTCCGGCCTCTTAGGTGTAGCTACCAATCACCCGCTAGCTCCCATAGTGCTTTGCTACTCCTGAGCCTACCTAGTTTGTTTTTTCAACAAAGGATAGCAAATGAACAAACACAAGTTTGATAATAAAAGTAAATTGAAAAGTTATTTACTATTGCATTTTTTATTTGTATAATGAAAAAGATTTTGGGTTTTATGTCCCTTTAAGTTAGAATTATGTAATAGTTTTAGATTTTGTGTTGGTCACAATAAGTGAATATGAGACTTTATGCATTAAAGTTACCCCCCACACACACACACACATACATACATATGCTGCACAGCAATTGCTTGCTATACGCTAATTTATATCTCCCCCTTTTTGGCTACATGAAGGGGGGAGGGAATAAACATCACTTTTCCAGGGGTGTGTCCCATGACTGCAAAATAATGAAAATGTTGCTAACAAAATACAAATGTTGTATGCAAATCATTTGCAGTACATTGATTCATGTATGATGTATATAGAAAATATGATTTCAATGTCCCTTTTATTAATGCATGTGTATGTTTGCTCATTGGCTTATAGAGTCAAGCCCCCTAGCTCTATTGGTTTGTATGCACACAGTCCTACAAGCCTGAAAAAGATCATATAGATTTATTCATCAAATAAACATATACTGTATATATATAAATAAATATATATATATATATATATATATATATATATATATATAACATTAAAAGCTTTTTAATGCATGTTAAAGGGATATGAAAACCAAACATTTTATTTTGTGATTCAGACAGAGCATACAATTTAAATAAAAGTTTTCAATGTATGTCTATTATCAAATTTGCTTTTTTTCTCATGGTATTCTTTGTTGAAGAGATACCAGTGAAAGGTGTCTGGAGCACTACATGTCAGGAAATAGTTCTGCCATCTAGTTCTCTTACAGATGGATAACATTCTTGTAAACTGCTTCGATTTATCAAATGGCGGGCGTTTAAGATTCGCTGTAGCGAATCATGTCTGCCCAACATCGCTAAATGCTAACAGCATTCACTGTCGGCATTTATCATTTCACAAGCATTCGCGGCCAATTGGCGCTAGCAGGGGGTGTCAGTCGTATCTGATCGGGATGATTGCAGTCCGCCACCTAAAAGATGGCGGACGAGTTAAGGAGCAGCGTTCTTAAGACCGCTGCTCCTTTACTCCTGTTTCCGGCGAGCCTGAAGGTTTGCACGGAAAAAGCAGCATCCGCTGCTTAGTAAATATACCCCATAGTACTTACCTCCCTGTTTTTCAACAAAAAATACCAAGAGAACGAAGACATTTGATAATAGAAGTAAATTAGAATGTTTTTTAAAAATTGCAGGCTGCATCTGAATTATATAAGAAAAAATCGATTTAATGACCCTTTCTAGAATTCTTTGATGTGATATTAAAAAGCCATACCATTAATTGTATTTTATTGCCTATATTTACAGTCTTGCAGCTATTCTGATTTCTGGCAGTACTGGAAGAGTTAACAATGTGAAACTAATTATTATCCGTGTATTTTGTTGATGTTTTAAATTCCACAGTGACACGTCTATTGTATATTATGCTAATGATATGTAAAATTGAACTGTAAATAATAAATGACAGAGCTTGAACGCTCCATGAGTTGAACGCTATAGAGCGCTGCCTGTCAGGTTCTGAATATGACAAGCCAATGGTTTCAGTGAAGAGAGGGAAGGACACACAATCTATATGGAAATGTGTTAGGACACCTTTAGGTTTTGTTTTTCAAAATAGTTATTTTGTTTACTCTCTGAAATGTATTTAGGGCATTTCTTGTTCTGCAACAATATATTTGCTTTAATGCACTTTAAAGGGACGGTCTACACCAGAATTTTTATTGTTTTAAAAGATAGATAATCCCTTTATTACCCATTTCCCAGTTTTGCATAACCAACACAGTTATATTAATATACTTTTAACCTCTGTGATTATCTTGTATCTAAGCCTCTGCAAACTGCCCCTTTTTTCAGTTCTTTTGACAGACTTGCAGTCTAGCCAATCAGTGCCTGCTCCCAGATAACTTCTCGTGCACGGGCACAGTGTTATCTATATGAAATACGTGAACTAACACCCTCTAGTGGTTAAAAACTGTTAAAATCCAATCTGAAAGAGGTGGGCTTCAAGGTCTAAGAAATTAGCATACGAACCTCCTAGGTTAAGCTTTCAACTAAGAATACCAAGAGAACAAAGCAAAATTGGTGATAAAAGTAAATTGGAAAATTGTTTAAAATTACATGCCCTATCTGAATCATGAAATGTTATTTTGGACTAGACTGTCCCTTTAATATCTTATGGCAATGGATGAGTTAAAAAATCACCCTTATACATTTTAACAACCACAAAATTTCTAAAGTCTTAAAGGGATATTCAACTAAAAATGTAATTTTATATACTGTATATATATTCATATATATATATATATATATATATATAGGCAAAATGAGTCAGTTGCACTCTCACAAACAGTTTCCCAAGGGCCAGGGTGCTAGAATAGGTGAAATGTAGTCAGGTAGAAAACAGCACTCTCTGGACTTAAGTTTTAAACAAATAGTTTAATTAGTAACGTTTCGGGGAATGCTCCCCTTCATCAGACCAACAACATACAAGTGAATCAAACATTTATGTACACATAGACCCCTCCCCCTAGTGCAAAAACCGCCAAAAACTGGTTGTCATGGCAACCAAACCCACAGTGCAAAGTAAATACAAATAATACAGCATATAATCCAGCAAGCAATAAATAAAGCAGTCAATAACGCAATAATCACACCTGTGAACCCACAGATGCATGATCCTGGTAAATGGGCAGATATACACTGGGATATAAAATGTGAACTAGAGGATACAGACATATGCCAAATGATGCAGTACAGAGTATGAGGAGGAATCCTAGATAACAAACCAGCATCGAGCTGTATAAATTCTTCCTATTCAATACAATTTATAGAACAGTAACACCTTCATTTAGAGCATAATGGCATATCTGTATTAGCCATCTGTAACTAGATCCGTTCTACATTACACATAATACATTCGCAGTGACACTTAATGACTACCACTGATAAGGCATAAGTAACCCTACTTTAGGGATCAGACATTAACCTCAGTCCTAATGCAATGTGTTAATAGTAAAGAGAAAGCATTGACCGTAGTATCAGAGCGTAACCCAGAGGGATCATTCCGTGTAGCCGTGTCAGATGCAGGCCCATGTTAGTGCTTACAGTCTGCACCGCGCATCGCACAGCTAAGTAGTGCGCATGCGTATCGCCCAGGGGCGATCCGCCCCCAATGCTCCCCAGAAGCGTTACCATAGGCTCAATGTGACAAGCCCCTACTTAAGTGCATGTAAACAAATAACACATTTATACTCGCTGTCCAGCTATTGGGCAGAGTAAAATACTAAACTAAACTAAAATAAGTCATTATGACTCGGCGTCCGTGAATAAAAATATTCAAATGGGGTATAGGCAAGGGTATACTACGTGTGAGATGTCAGTGACAGGCAACCCAGCCCGCAGTCCACTAGACATAAGACATCTAATCAAAACGGCAGCTTTCAACCCACAGAATACTTAGTGACTCGGCCCGTATAGTGCAGGAGCCCCCATATAGGATGGGTGTAGCTTGATTATAGTAACTATGGTCATAACTCTCAGTACTTGGATCTACATATTAATTGGCCATAATGGGACAAAGCCCACCATGACGTCATAATATGTGTGGGAGTCACAAGCTAGCGCACACCTTTACACAGAAACTGGGTAGCAGATACCAATAGGTTAGGGCAAATCCCGCCTAGAGCATACGGGAGGGAAACTTAGGTTATCTATCATGTGAGGCAATATTATAATGCACAAATACAATACCCAACCTAATCGGGGTATTAACATACTTCCAGGACAAATCAGCATAATAAAACGTATCACATAAAAAGCATAGTGTGTTAACACACCGGGGACAGTGGTTAGAAAACCAGAGAAGGATGCATATAAGCGGCCTGACCAATCTAAGTCAATATTAAGTGACAAATCCCTGATGGCAGCATGGGGTGTGCTCAGACAAACACTCATAAAGAATGTTTTGGTAACCAGGGGAACGACACATACCTATGAAGAAGATAGGTGTGCTACGTGCAGCCACATCTACTTTACAAGGTGGAAAACACACAGCATCAATACACATGTAGCAGACAAAAATTAACCAAACACACAGTAATAAAGAATACAAATAAGAATGAACAATCAAAAATCATAGAAAACAGTGCCAGTCTATTTCCATATTCAAACCTCTGGGATGTATGGTGTCCAGTTTAAAGATCCACTCCGCTTCTTTTTGTAGGAGACGTGTGTCCCTATCCCCGCCCCTCGGGAGTGGGGGTACGTGGTCAATAAGCTTAAATCTAAGGTCTGCAACAGAGTGACCCTTTTCCATGAAATGTCTGGCCACTGGCTGGTCACTCTTGCCTTTTTCAATTGCTGTCCGAATAGCGCTCCTGTGATTGGCCATCCTTTTCTTGATGTCGTCTGAGGTTTTACCAATGTAAAAAAGGCCACAGCTGCAATTCAACATATATACCACAAACTTCGTGGTGCACGTAAGATAGTGCTTGATCCTATAGCTTGTATTGTTGTGTGGATGTCTGAACTGCTTACATTGCAACATAGAGTTGCACGTCACGCAACTAGGGCATTTGTAGGAACCTTTTTTGGTGATTGGTGTCACTTTATTGTAGCTGTCAGTAGGGTCTGTATTCATCAGAATATCTTTTAGGTTCCTTCCCCTTTTGTACCCAATCCTGGGTGGTCCATAGTGCTGGTAAGGTAGTGATGGGTCTGTCTGGATGATGTCCCACTTCTCTTTTAGCGTAACCCCCAGTGTCCTTGTGTTGGGGGTGTAGGCTGTGACGAAATTCATTCTCTTCTGGTGATCACTCTTAGTAACCTCCAAATCCACCTGGGACCTTGCTTCTTTTACAATGTTGCATTTGTATCCTCTGTTGTAGAATCTTGCTTCCATTTCATTTAATTGTAACTCCTTTTTCTCATCAGATGTATTATTGCGACAAACTCTCAGCATTTGTGCCCTGGGGATCGCCTTTATGAGTGATCTGGGATGGTAGCTGGAAGCGGGTAGCAATGTATTTCTGTCAGTAGACTTTTTAAATAGGGTAGTTCCAAGTTTGTTGTCAACCTTATAGATTCTCAGATCAAGGAAATCAACTTCGTTGTAGCTGGAAACCTCTTTAAGTTGAACCTGTCCCCCTCTTTCATTCAGGGATAAGACCCATTCACCAAAGGACTCGATTGTTCCTCGCCAGATGATCACGATATCATCAATGTACCGCTTGTAAAAATATACCTGTTGGTTGTCATACACCTTGAATATATTCTCTTCAACATACTCCATAAAGAGATTTGCAAATGCAGGTGCCATATTCGAGCCCATGGCTGTTCCCATGAGCTGCAAATAGAATCTTCTCTCAAACTTAAAGTAGTTCAATTTTAGGCATAAGGATAAGAGTTCAACAATAAAACCTGTTGGTGGTCCCACATAGGGGCACCTCTCAAGGCAGTTGGTGATTATCTCCATCCCCATTTCATGCGGTATAATGGTGTACAAGCTTGTGACGTCAAGACTAGCAAGCACATCACCTGGTTGTATATCAGTCAGTTTGGTAAGATACGTGATAAGAGCCG
Source organism: Bombina bombina (assembly GCF_027579735.1). Classification (NCBI taxonomy): domain Eukaryota; kingdom Metazoa; phylum Chordata; class Amphibia; order Anura; family Bombinatoridae; genus Bombina; species Bombina bombina. The sequence continues at coordinate 318,418,743 of NC_069505.1, forward strand.
AGGAGTCCCGTAGGTAGGATCGCATATTAACAACTAGAGGTTGTAGCAAAGAATCAACAAATTTAGCCAAGGGCTGTAATAATGACCCCCGTGCTGAAACTATGGGGCGTCCAGGTGGGTTTACCAACTGCTTGTGTATCTTTGGTAATGTATACAGTATTGGTATGAAGGGGAGCATTCCCCGAAACGTTACTAATTAAACTATTTGTTTAAAACTTAAGTCCAGAGAGTGCTGTTTTCTACCTGACTATATATATATATATATATATATATATATACATACATACATTAGCTGTCTGTGTGTGTGTTGTGTGTTTATGTTAATAAATAGACACACAAGTGCGAAGAGTTAGTGCTATATGTACACAAGTAAGATACATAACATTTAAATTGTTAAAGAAATTGGTTTGGTTTTTGTGATCTAAAATGCACCTGGGTAGTCTATATTTATTTAAAACAACAGCTATTACCTTTCTGATTACAGTACTGTACTTCCTTTCTGGTGGTACTATGTATACAAAAGTATAACAATTATATAAAACTACCTTTAGGTTGCATGTATAAGCTGTATTATGAGATGTAATTATTGTCTAAATATGATAAGATATTCTTGTTTACACTTGGGTGTCGATTTATCAAAGGTTTCCCAAGCCTTTCGACCCCCTACGACTGTAGGTTCTCACAAGAGAACCTGCAGTCCGTATCTAACAAGCAGAGGTCATCAGACCGCTGCTTTCCTATCCTTTCGCCACCTCTAAGGTGGTGAATTTCAATCTCCCTGGTCTCATCCAACCAGGGAGGATGACAGCTACTGCCCGCGCATGATTGGCTGTGCACGGGCAGGGGGCGGGATTGCACCTGTGCAATGCTGAATTTCGCTAGGGGAATTCAGCCCGCCAGAGGCGAGCTACGGTGGACAGGGGCACGTATATGCGCCCCTGTCCGACACAGCTTGATAAATCGACCTCTTGGTCTCATCCCCTGTCCAAGCTGTCCAGTTTTACAGATGCAAATATAAAAATATTCTAAAATCCAAAATATTCCAAAATCCAAACCTTTTCTGCACAAAACAGTCGGGATAATTGGTATATATATATATATATATATATAACTTAAATGCCCTGTTTAAAGTATTTGTAAGACAAGTGATGCATTTTTGGATTTTTATGTATTTATTTTATTTTGTTAAAGGGATACTGAACCTACATTTTTTTCTTTCATAATTCAGATAGAGCATGCAATTTTATCTTATTTACTCCTATTATCAAATTTTCTTTGTTCTTTTGGAATCTTTATTTGAAAAAGCAGGAATGTAAGCTTACGAGCCGGCTCATCTTTGGTTGAGCATCTGGGTAGCGCATGCTGATTGGTGGCTAAATGTATCCACCAACCAGCAAGCCCTATCCAGGGTACTGAACCAAAAATGGGCCAGCACATAAGCTTACATTCATGCTTTTTCAAATAAAGATATCAAGAGAACGAAGTCTAAATGATAATATGAGTAAATTAGAAAGTTGCTTAAAATTGCATGCTCTATTTGAATCATGAAAGAAAAAAAAAAATGGGTTTAGTATCCCTTTAATGCTGCTTAACAATTTAAATTACAAATGACTGCTTTTTTGTGGGATAATACCTCCAGGTTGCTTTTTTAAAAATATTTTTTCTGTGTATTATTTCAAAGTAATTAATTACTGCTCTATGGGAGAGGCTTAATTCTGTGCAATCTCTCATCAAACCTCTTAATATATCTTTAGCCTTGACCGTCTTTAAATCCGCATACATCAAACTCATGCAGGGCAATGCTATTGAGCCATGCATGGGGAATTTATCTAATATATGTCAAGTTAATTACTTTAATCCTTCAGTTTCTGGATAGTAACTTTAAGTAACCTCTTAGCCTGTGTATATTACATATTTCCAACAAAAGTCAAAGGGTTAATATTTAATGGGATAAAAATAACTCTGCTATTCAGCAAGATGTCCTGGGAAATTGATGCAGTCGGAACTCTTAAACATATTGGGCACTTCATTATTTTTTAATATAACATCATTAATGTGCAGATAACTCTAAATGTAATATTTGATAGCAGATTACAGTGCATCTATTTTTCTCAGTTTACTATATGAATCAAATGTGTTTTTGTACATTAATCACTATGTCCCCTTTCCTATCACACGAATGTTTGAATTCACTTATTGTATAAACTCCTGGGCTACCAAAGAGCACTATTATGTTGGAATATCTTGCAGTCCTCATAGACATCCAATTAGTTAATGATAAGCACTTCTGCTGTTACATTATTCCATGTATCACTGCCTTTAAAGGGACATAAACCCAAATTTTGTTCTTTCATGACATAGAGCATGTGATTTTAAACAACTTTCTAATTTAATTCTAGTATCTAATTAGTTTTTTTCTCTTGGTGTTCATTATTGAAAGCGATATCTAGGTAGGCTCTGGAGCTGCTGATTAGTGTCTTCAAATATATGCCTCATATTATTGGCTCATTCAATGGATTCAGCTAGCTCAATGTTGCTTCTTCAACAAAGGATACCAAGAAAATGAAGCAAAAGAAGAAAATTGGAAAGTTGTTTAAAATTGTATTCTCTGGTATACTCTGTCTGAGGTTCCGGTGGAGGAGGAGCAAGGTGTGTGCTACAGCTGCTGCTTTGCTCGACACTCCAGTCCTATAGCCCTTAGGCGGTGAATTCTCGCGCCTTACCCCACGGTTGGGGCTGCCTTACTGGACAGAAGGAGAGATCATCTCGGGAACCTAGAAACAGTGACTTTTCATCACACTGTCTCGGCAAATAGGTCACCTGGAAAGACCTGGAACTTAGTCTAACTATCATAACAGACGCTTAAAGGGGCTGAATTGACTTTTTTTTTTTTTTTCTTCCCTACCGACTAACTCTGTTTCCCTCTGAATGGGACAGGAGTAATATTTTATTTGTCCTACTCCTGGAAGTTATCTCCTCAAACTATCCCTTAGCGAAGTCACATAAACAAATTCATCTGCTTGACTCTTCCCCCTCCTTAGGAGCAGCCGTCTTGACAACAAACACGCTGCATGCGGCGATATACTTCAGTAAAAAGCTAATATACATGAGCCGGCTGAGGCTCCGCCGGCCTCACTGCTCTCTCCTTGCCCTACTCACCTCTCCTCCTCCTCCCCCACTGGTGTTGCGAGGGAGGAGGTGAAGTTACATCTACAAAGATATATATGACTTTTCTCTAAACGTATCTGCCTGCCCCCCACATCTATCACAATACTCGCTGTGCCGTCTCTCGTGCGGACTCTGACCTTCCTCACTACTAAGTTGCCTGGGGCCCCACTGGCTTCGGTGGACGCCATTTGTCCCCTATTACCTGGTCTTCCTCCTCCCCCACCGGTGCTGCGAGGGAGGAGGTGAAGTTACACCTGCAAGGTACAAGCGGATACACTCCTTACCTGTTGGTCTCCTCCGATCACCACTCTGCTCATTCAGACGGCCGCGGTGCAGGCGTCTGGTTTGGATTCTACAACTTACTCACCGCTTTCTTCTCTGGACTGTGATCTGCCCGCACTTCGCTGCCTGTTCTCCCTTCTCCCCCACCGGTGTTGCGTGGGAGAAGGTGAGTTTCCATTGCGGGCATACAGGCTCCTACTGGTCGCATTCGCCTGCTTCTCCTGATTGCTGCAACAGGCTCGATCTGACTTCTCTACGGCCGTAGGCCGCATCCATCTGGGCTTTTTTTAGCCGGTCCCGGCTCCGGCCCCCCTCTCGGCAGTTCTCTCACCTCCCTCCCCACCGGTGTTGCGTGGGAGGAGGTGATCTCTTGGGCTGGAAGGCCGGCTCTGAAAGTCCGTTCTACCCCTCTCACTTGTGGCATGCCTCTCTGATCCTTCCATCCTTCATCTATACCATCTATAGGAGAGGAGGTGTTCGTATCTGGGACCACATCTAGGGGCACATAGCTGGAGTCCTGCTCTTTTTTCCCCCGGAACAGCCTTTGGCACAGTGAGTACTCCTGCATTACATATTTAAAACATTGCAGGGGGGCGGCATGCGAAAGGCCTAACACTGGAGGAAACACAAAAAAAGAAGTACAAAAGGATAAAGGGAGTAAAGGTAGAGGGGGAAGAAGAGGAGAAGGACAGAGAGGAGGGAAGAAAGGATATATAAACATTGTTTCAACTCATGTTAACATTTGGGGACTATAAAGTTATTTTTGCAACATAACTTATCAATCCATATATCCACTGCTTTTGATATAGAGTTTAATACAGCTCGACAATATAGGGCTGTATAGACATAATTTTCATTGAACACAAGAAATCCTAAATGTTTAATATTTTATTCTGTATAGCTCTGTTTACCAGAAGGGTAACTGTACTAAAACTCCCTATCTAACTCCTATCTTTCTTTCCTTGAACATATTGCCATCAAACATACACAATCAAGGAGGAGAAAGAGCCTTGCTAATTTAAATATTAAAGTTTATAGAGTGTCCTAGAAACTCTCTTTAAAATCAGATTGGATAAAAGCCTATTCTGAAATCATTTTATCCTTTAAAAGGTTCATAGCATAACGTGCCTTATAAAATATACTGTATCACTGTAAAGTTGTTCTATTAACTCTAACTTTTATAATTCCCTTTGTTTTTTGTTCTGGCCACTGATATCACAGACTGAGAGATAACTGGGATAAGGTGGTCGGCTAGGATTAACAAAAGGACTCCCCTTTTTTTTTTTTTTTTATAAAATTCTGAGGCAGATTCATACTGCATAGAAAATTGTACTATATAGTGATCAGTATTATAGCCATTCACTATATGATTAGATTTTCCCCAAAGGCTAAATTATCTTTGACCTTGTTCTATATCTGGCAATACATTTAAAACTGATATTTAAGTTCTATTGAATCCCTGACACCTTCTGGGTGGTCAAAGTCCCTTAAATTTTAAAGTTCTTATTGACTTTAAGGGTATCTATAAAAGGGCTATATTACATATCCCTAAAGAATCAAAGAAAACATCTCTCTGTCTTCCTGACACGGCTGCCTGATACACTAAATTCACCCCTTTAATTAATTAATTAATTAATTATTCTATTCTTTTTTTTTTTCCCCCTCACACCTGCACTTCACCTTCACTCCTTCCCTGCACTCCCCGTCCTTCTTGGGTGATCCCCCCTTTTCTCCCTCTTTTTTTTTTTTTTTTTTTTCCTCCACCCAACAATTTAAATAACTCACACTTCACTTGCTTACTCACAGTTTATGGATAAATATTTTCACCCACACGGTAAAACCTCACCAGCGGCCATGTCGGCTAGACATAGAGATAAAAAACATAAATCTCCCCCTGAGGCTCAAATAGAAACACAAGTACCCTTAGGTGACCCCTTAAATCTGCAAGAACATATTGATGTACAATCTCTAGTCTCTAAAATTTTGGACGCCCTTACCCCTAAATTTGACTCCTTAAAAAAAGAGCTTAGGCAGGACATTGCTTGCCTAACCTCAGAAGTTAAACAATTTGCAGATAGATTCACTGAAGTTGAACAAAGAGTCTCGGATCTTGAAGATCTGGTCTCAACTCAGACCAATAAATTAGAAACTATATCTCTGGCTCTCATTAAAGCACAAAATAGAGTTGAAGACCTTGAGAATCGTTCAAGGCGCAATAACTTAAGGCTAATTGGCCTCCCCGAGGGAAAACATCCAGAAGATTTTAACAAATTATTCTCGCACACTCTTCCTTCTTTATTACAGATTCCCGAGAACTACCCTAAAATAATAATAGAACGTGCACATAGGATAGGTCCAACTTCTTCTGCCAGTACTAACAACAGGCCAAGACCTATCATAGTCAAATTTCTGAATTACCAAGATAAAATCATGGTCTTACAACAATATCGCAAATATCAACCTTTAATGGTTGAAGGTGTTAAAGTCTTTATCTTTCAGGACTATGCAGCAGAAACAGCTCAGAAAAGGAGAGAACTAGCCCCAATGTGCACAAAATTTATACAACAAGGGCTTCGCGCTACTATCATCCATCCCGCTAGACTTAGATTAATGATTGACAGCACTACACATTTCTTTGACACTGCCGCTGAAGCAGAAAAGTTTTACTCTATAAACTCTCCCCCTTAAAAGAAACTAACCTCAGGGTCTCTCCAGGTTAGGGTAATAGATGCCATGACGGGCAATTGTATTTTTTTTTATTATGTATCCTTTTTTTTTTTTTTTTCCCTTTTTTTCCCCCCTCCCCTCTTTTTAATAAAAAAAAATGGCTGTAGGACACAAAATTAAAATGACCTCATGGAATATTGGAGGTCTCACTTCCCCAATTAAAAGGAAGGCAATACTTTTTCAATTAAAGAAAATTAACACTAACATAGCCTTCCTACAGGAAACACATTTAAAATCTGAAGAAATCCTAAAACTTAAATCCTCTTGGGTTAAAGATGTTTTTTTCTCTTCAACGGTAAAAAGAAAGAGTGGGGTCTCGATCTTATTGGGGAAGAAACTCCTCTATGATGTTATCCAGGTAGATACGGATCAGGAAGGTAGATATTTAATATTAAAAATTAAAATTGCAAAACTACTATACACACTCTGCAATGTATATGCCCCAAATGTTTTCAATCTCCCATTTTGGGAAACATTGCAAAATAAGCTTCTCTCATTTGCAGAAGGTCACTTATTACTGGTAGGAGACTTTAATATGGCTCCTCAGTCTCCCCTTGATAGGCTCAGGCAGAACTCCGCCACAGTCAAAACTAAGAGAGACAATTTAGAGTCTAAATTATTCCTCAAACTTTCTCGTAATTTAAAACTCTGTGATATCTGGAGGATCCAAAATCCAGATGTCAAGGACTTTACGTGTCATTCGAAAGCACATAAATCGCTCTCAAGAATCGATCTTTTTTTGATCGATGAAAGATTCTGCAAGTCGAAAGTAACTGCCAAAATTTTACCTGTTACCATTTCAGATCATGCCCCAATCACTCTTGAACTTGACCTAATCTCGCTAGGCAATAGGAACTTTGGTTTCTCTTTCCCTCGTTACCTAGCAAATGACTTAAAATTTAAAAACTGGCTCATCTCTAGATTTCAGGAGTATGCAGTTATTAACCAACAACATACTTCCAAACCTGCTTTGTTTTGGGAAACCGCGAAGGCGGTCCTTCGTGGGGAAATATTAGCCTATACTATCTCTAGATCTAAGAAAATGAAAAAAAGGGAGATTGAGACGTTAAAGGCTGTCACGAACGCATATAATCGTTATATTCTAACTAAAACACCCGAAAATTGGTCTAGATACACTGCGGCGTTGGCGGAGAGAGACTCCCTTTTGATTTACAAAAGCACCCAAAGAGATCTTAGGCTGAAGGCTAAATTATATCACTATGGCAATAAGACAGGGAAGCTTCTGGCAAACTTAGTGAAGATTGATAGAGGCTCATCTATAATAAAAACTATAACATGTGGTAATAAAAGTTTTAACTCCCCTGAAGAAATACGCAGAGTATTTGAAGAATATTATGAGCTCTTGTATGCTTCTAAAAACTCTAATACCACACACAGGGAAAACTTTTGGGATCAAATAGCCTTTCCAACCCTGACTCCCGACTTATTGGTAACGTTACAATCTCCCCTTACAGAAGCAGAAATTGCCACAGCTATTCAAAATCTCTCCTCTAATAAAGCACCGGGACCTGACGGACTCCCAAACGAATTCTACAAGATATTAGCACCTGAGATAATAAACCATTTAACTACACTTTTTAACGATACTTATATCTCAGGCAATATTCCAACTAAGGAATTTACTGCATCCTATACAACTCTTATCTTAAAGCAGGGGAAAGATCCAGAAAAAAAGGAGTCATACAGACCCATCGCACTCCTGAATACAGACTATAAACTTCTCACATCTATCCTATCAAATAGACTCCAACCCTTGCTCTCTTCAATTATTCATAGTGACCAGGCAGGATTCCTTCTAAAGCGTAATTCATCTGCTAAAATAAGAGAGGTGTTCATGATAATAGAACACTTTAATATGTTGTATGGATCGGGAGTGGGGGGGGAGGACACCTCTGATAAAGCAATTATATCCATTGACGCCGAAAAAGCATTTGATTCGGTACATCATGATCATTTGTGCTTCACGTTACAGCAATTTGGCTTGGGAGGTAATTTTCTTCGTTTCTTTAACAATTTATATAGCAATGCACATACAAGAATCTTAGTTAACGGTGATATGACCTCTGATATAAAACTGAGGAGAGGGACCAGGCAGGGGTGTCCTCTCTCCCCTCTCTTGTTTGACTTGGCTATTGAACCACTTGCTATCCAGATTCATCATCAACTTGAGGGGATTAAAATTAACGAGAAAGAATTGCAAATAGCATTATATGCAGACGATGTACTGCTTTATATTTCCAATACAGCTAGAAATATCCCAAAACTTCTTTCCATTATAGACCAATTTGGCTCCTTTTCTGGATACAAAGTAAATGTGTTAAAATCAGAACTCTGCTGGCTTAACTATACTAAAGATTCTTGTACAAATATTCCATTTACTGTAGTCCAAGATGCATTCAGGTATCTTGGTATATGGATTTCCTCCAACCCTACAACCTGGTACGATCTAAATGTTCCTCCGGTACTAAAAAAAATTAGAGAAGCCTTTAAAAATTGGCAAAAACTCCCTCTTTCTTTGTCAGGCCGCATTGCACTGTATAAGATGATCCTCTTGCCTAAAATTTTGTATGTACTTCAGAATACATCATTTATCTTAAAAGCAAAAGATATATTATCTTTTAACTCAGCGCTTCGATCCTTCCTGTGGCAGAACAAGAAGCCTAGGATCTCCTTATCTAAATTAATGCTCCCTGTCGAGCAGGGAGGACTCTCCCTGCCAGACATTCGTCTATATAATATAGTCTTCCAGGCTAGGGTAGCAATAGACTGGTTAACCAATGCTAATTATGTAACAAGTCTTGACCTTGAAAAAAATATAGCATATCCATGTTCTCTGGTTGCCTTATTACACTGTGATAAAAATACAATTCCGCCCATACTAAAGAAAATTAAGTCTATCTACAATCCAATCCAGATGTGGAAAAAGATATGTTCAATGTTACACATTCAACCTAGAATCTCTCGATATCTACCTCTTTTAAATAATCCACATTTCCAAGTCGGCATACAATCTGCCCTCTTTTCTAAATGGGAATATCTGGGCCTTCAGAATATTTCCCAACTACTTGATTTTCAAAATAAATGTATTAAAACCTTCGATTCTCTTAAAAAGGACTTCCATCTTCCTAATAAAATTTTTTTTGCCTATTTGCAAGTACGACATTTTGCCCTTAAATTAGTAAAGGACTTTGGCTGGGAATGGTCCCTAGGTATACTCGAGAATTGGATATTACTAGCCAAGAATGGCTCAATATCGATTTCATTCATATACCAGAGGTTGGTATCTATTAAAGGCCCAGAAATATTAGAAAACTTGCAGGCTAAGTGGACAAACACACTATTAGAGGATCTAGGAGAGACCCCTGTAATCACTTTATCAATCCAAGCAATCGCACGTGCCACTCTCTCCGCTACGTGGAGAGAGACACATGTTAAACTATTATTTATGACTTATTTTTCCCCAGAGAAGGGAACTAAATGCCGAAGTCTTACCTTTAATAAATGCCCAAAATGTTCCTATCCCTCGGCTAACCTTATCCATATGTTCTGGAATTGTCCAAAAATAAGGAATTGTTGGTTGAAAATACAATATTGGCTTATTAACTCAGTAGGAATATCTTCACTATCATTTTCTCCTTTAAATATAATTGTCCCACTAGAGGTCTTCGGCCTCCCTCGAGATAAACTTAAAATAGTTACTTTGGTAATTCTCGCTGTTCGATATTTAATATTGAAGAAATGGAAATTGCGAGCAACCCCAAGTATATTGGAGGTAAAGAACTGTTTGAAGAAACAGTGTATAATAGAACAAATAGATACCAACTTACAGAATGATCAAGAGGTGAGGAGTTTCTTCTCTAAATGGTCGGACTTTATTAAAGTGCTGCCCGCAAGTGAAATTGAACATTTAATTTACCCCTTTAGAAATACGGAGTTGGTTCTCCTGGGAATCTGGTAGATCCTTTTCAGCTAATAAATGAACCAGCAAAGCCATGATTCTTGTGTTGTTTTTTTTTTTTTTTTTTTTCCCCCCCTTTTTTTTTTTTTTTTTTTTTTTTTCGTTTTTTTGTTCGGTTTTGTTTTGTTGTGTTTGTTTTATTAGGGTTTAAAAAGGGGAAAAAAAGAGAAAAAAGGGGCATCAGGAAGACAAGTTTAAAGTGCTATTGTTGAGAGATAAAATCAGGAATGTATTTTATAGATCAGACCAGATTCTGTCAATTCAAGAACTGATTTTGATGTTTTTTCTTTTATTTTTTCTCTATATGAAATTATGTTGTAATAAAAATCCTGATGCTTGTTAATAAAGACAAATTGAAAAAAAAAAAAATTGTATTCTCTATCTTAATTGTAAAGGGAAAAAGTCCTTTAGACATTGTATTCAATTTTTCACTGTTTAATCTAAAATTTAATATTTCAAAATGTTTCACTGTGCTTTGGTTTTTATAAAAAATAAAATGTATGTGCTTGGAATATGCTGTGGCTTGGGTACTATTGGACATGTGGGTGGGATCATGATGACCTGGGGGTGTGGTTAGCTGCTTTTTTCAAGTTATACTTCGCGAAACCGGGACATTTGGAAGGCAGAGAGCACTGCATGATGGAAAGGGCATAGCTCACAAATTGTGCCAGTCCTGCAAAATGGTGGATGGATGGGAATCTCTGCTAGCCAGTGGCATCACTGGAGGTGTGCGGGGGGTGCGGACCGCACCTGTGTGACAAACTCCAGGGGGGTGACACCACCAGGCAAGAGCTTACAGCCTATAGAAAATAGGGTCTTTTTCAGATCAATTACATGTGCCTACAAATTCCCCACTAGTGCCAAAACTCTTCCAGGGCCGGTCACAACTGCTGCCCCCACTAATATATCCTTACTTGCACTATGGCTGTATTTTATTACTGAGAGGAAATTATCTACATTCGGTGTTATGAAACGTTCACGTAATGTTGCATGTAGGTGGTTCCAACTTCCAAGTCCAGTCCCATCACTGCTCTACCCAGGTGTTTCCTCCCTCACTCACACTAACTTCCGGATACACAGTTGGCATATTTTATCTTGTGTATACCGCCGAGCATTGGTACGCTACATCCCAAGCATGGCCAGCCTGGAGGAGTCAAGGACACCAAGCAGATATAGCTAGGATGGACTCTGGAGAGCCGAAGGACAAGGTAAGGGTCCAGAAGCCGGCTTTGCAGAGTATCTCTAGGCATAAGCATGATAAACAAAACAGCCAAAATCGTGCATACCGCCAAAAGAAATAGCCCCTGGCGGAGAGGGTATTTACAGGTTTTTTTTTTAAAGAATAGGTCTGAGGATCACTGGCTGAGCTGTAAAATGTTGGTTACTACTCAAAGCGATTCTGTTCTATTTGCTCCAAGTGCAAATCTGCATCCCCAAGGAACAGATAGAGATCCCTGTAGGTTGTAATTCCAGTCTAGAGCTGCCAACTGAGAGTAGCATACAAAGGCATCACAAATAAATTATTCCAAATATCTGTTTCCCAAAATAGAACACTCACCACCAAACAATGTCAGAATTCTCTACCAAGATACCGCCAACCACAGACCGTCAGTGAGTGAATGCCTTTACATGGAAGAGTAGCTCCTCAACCTCGCCTGTTGCAGGAATGCAGTTCACATGTTTTATATGTATATCTGAGTGTGTATGTGTGTCTGAGTGTGTTTGTGTATCACTGTGTTTTTCTGTGTGTCTGAGTGTTTGTGTCTGATTGTGTTTGCCTGATTTTTTTTTATATATGCATTTGTGATTGACTGATGGCTGTCACATGATACAGGGGAGTGGAAAAGGTTGAAATTTGCCAGAAATAAATCTACTACTACTTACTTGTTGAAGTTCAGACTAAATGCTATTGCATTGTCTTGTTATTGTGTATTTGTTGCATGCAAATCTACTGTATTTACTAGCCCTTTAACCCCTTAACATACCCTGTACATCGCTGGTCTTTCTATGGGGATGTGTTTTTCAATAGCATGGTCTCGCCGCCAGTGGTAAGACCATGCTATTTTAGCAAGCTTGCAGGAGGGAGGGAGGGTCTAATAGTGCTGTCTCGCTGCGGGTGGAAACACCCACGCTATTACACCCAGACAAACCCTTAACGGCTAGCGACATACAGGGTACATTGTGGTTGTTTAGAAGTTAACAAAAGTATTATCTTGGGTTACATTATACAAGTGTAAAGGATAGAAGTGCTCATTCTGATCAGTTTGAATTTGCATACAGAACCATTGTATACCAACCTCTGTATTTCTTAGCCATTCCATATCAGTTCGAAGAGTTTCTTTCATAAATATGACATGTTTGCTATTGTAGGGACAGTAAATACTTTGAAATATTAATATAAAATGTTTTATTGCATGTACTAAACGAACTTTGCAATATACTTTCATTATTTATTTTGTTCTCTTTTTCTGTAATTTAATTCTGAATATTGTAGGCTTCCCAAATTCCTGTAAAAATGGAAGTGCAGACACAGCTGTATTCCTCACAGTCATTGGTTGCACACTCTACTAAGCCATTTATAACTGTCTCTAATTGGCCTTAGCAGAATAATAAACATATGTTACAATATGGCGACGCCCAGTGCTTTATGGACATTAGAATGTTACCCTTATTTTATCAATATTTAAAAAGCTACTTTAATATAAAAAAAATACACACATATATATATATATATATATATATATATATATATTATTCTCAGGCTAATATTTGCTTGGAATACATCATTCTATGAATGGTTTTTTTTTTTTTATGTCCCTTTAAGGGACAGTCTACACCAGAATGTTTATTGCTTAAAAAGATAGATAATCCCTTTATTACCCATTCACTACTTTTGCATAACCAACACAGTTATATAAATACACTTTTTACCTCTGTGATTACCTTGTATCTAAGACTCTGCAAACTGCCCCTTATTTCAGTTCTTTTGACAGATATCCATTTTATGAAGTGAAACACAAAACAGAGGGGCGCCTCATGTGCAGATCAACCAAAAGTGAGCATGAAATGATGCAACCAAAATCCAAAAATGGGTGCTCACATTTGGCAATAGCGCACCAATGTGCTGGTAGTGACGTGCTGATATCTCAGGGTGTATCAGCTCACCCTCTCTCCAGGTGTTGCTCAGCCAGTTGAATCACAAAAAAGATCCAAGGATATAAAGCTCAACTCTGTGTAGCATTCAAATGGGAAAAACAAAGGTGCTTGAACTGTGCTTAAGTTTAAAAAAATGTTTATTTAAAAACAACACATTAAAAACAAAAGCAGTGAGTTAAAATAGGGATGTCCAAGTTTTACCCCCTATCTGCAACGCGTTTCTCGGCGACTGCCGTTTCATCAGGCAGGAGTCCTGAAATGTTGACAATTGATTGTTTCCTTTATTTATTTATTTTAAATATTACAATATTTATTAAATGATAAGGTTTAGAATGTTTCATAATGAGTGACACAATGAAACATCTTAGACAAAAGTTTCTGTATATTTGATGTGTTTATTATTGTTACCATTAAACACAGCAGGATTTGTGTTTTAACCAATCGAATAGCTGTATTACAGGTGTTTACAATTAGCAATGACTATGGCGTTATGATGAAACATGTAAGCTTTACATCCTACTATGTTTTATTACTTTCCATGATTGTTCCTCTTTATTTTACCATAATGAACAAATGCTAAGAAGAATACTAAGCATGCTTTTTATTCTTGATAACCTGTTGTATTGCCAGCAAAGTCCAGAGTGTTGACAAGTCTCCTTGCGGTGCAAGTTGAACCCCTATAATTAGCAATATATCCAGAGAGAGCCTCCTTGCTGACAGCCCGTCACAGGGGTTGGACCGACAGAGGGCGCTTACCTTACCTGGTATATTCCTCAAAGGGATCCAGCGTCCCGGTACTAAAAGTTATATTTGAACAATTATGTGGATTGGGCCAGCCCAGCAGAGGATATCAGTACTGTATTACAGAAATATGTCACCCTCATAAATGTGGCACTGTCATAGGATGCCATATTTGCCAAAATTCAGTTTGTGAAAGTTCTGCCCTACTAGATCTGCCCTGGTTTAAGAGCTATTATTTGTGAAGTGGAAGCATCTAGGCGCAACAACAGACCAACAGCCTATTAAGTGGTAGACCACACAAACTCATAGAGTGGGTATGCGGAGTGCTGAAGTGTGTAGTACGTAAAAATCTACTATCATATGATGCATCACTCACTACAGAGTTCCAAACTGCCTCTGGTAAAAGGAACTGTGCATCGGGAGCTTCATAAAATGGGTTTCAAGGGCCGAGCAGATGTACCCAAGCCTCACATCAATATGTGCAACGCCAGACATAAGCTCGAGTAACGCAAAACATGCTGCCACTGGACTCTGTAGCAGTTAAAATGTATTCTCTGGAGTGGTGAATACCACTTCACTGTCTGGCAGTCTGATGGCGGAATCTGGGTGTGGCAGATGCCAGGAGAACACTATCTACCAAAATGCATAGTGCCTACTGTAAAGTTTGGTGGAGGAGGGATAATGGTCTGGAGCTGTTTTTAGGGGTTTGGGCTAGGTCCCTTAGTTCCATCTTAATGCTACAGAATACAAAGACATTTTAGACAGTTGCTTCCAACTTAGTGGCAACAGTTTGAGGAAGGCCCTTTCCTGTTCCTGCATGACTGTGCCCCTGTACACAAAGAGTGGTCCTTGAAGACATGGTTTGATAAGTTTGGTGTGGTGGAACTTGAGTGGTCGCACAGAGCCCTGACCTCACTGAATAACTTTGAGATTAATTGGAACACCAATTGCGAGCCAGATCTTCTTGTCCAACATCAGTGCCTGACCTCACAAATGCTCAATTTTTTTTATTTATTAACATGTAAACTGAATATTAAGAATGGTCATGGAATGCTACTTTAAATAACAACATAAAAAAAGTGTTTTCACTAAATCCAAGGTGTTGAAAATAAAGTTGAAACATGTTTTCTTTTTGATTGGATTGAGGAGAGGTTGTGGCTGAAATGCATTTGAAAAGCAGAAAATTACATTTTTTATGGTGTTTTCAAACTATTTGAAACTAGGCGATAAACCTGCCAAGAGGGCAGTCTATGTTTAAAAAATACAAACCCCCAAGCTAAAGTTACAAAAAATAAAAAAGTAAAATTACAGAAAAAAATAAATAAAGCTAGCCAAAAAAATAAAAAAAATAAACCTAAACTAATACCCCTATAAAAATAAAAAATACCCCCCAAATACTAAACTACCAATAGCCCTTAAAAGGGCCTTTTGTAGGGCATTGCCCTAAGTTAAACAGCCCCTAACAGTAAACCCCCCCACCCACCAAACCCCCCAAAATAAAAAAACCTAACACTAAAAAAAACGAAATTACCCATTGCCCCTAAAGGGGAATTTGTATCGGCATTGCCCTTAAAAGGGCATTCAGCTCTTTTACTGCCCTTAAAAGGGCAATCAGCTCTTTTTCAAGGCCAAAAAAACCCTAATCTAAAAAAAAACACCCCAAAAATTAAAATAAAAAAGCCTAAACCTAAGCCCCAAATAGGTACTCACTGTTCCTGAAGTCCGGCGGAGAAGGTCTTCTTCCAGACGGATCCATCATCTTCTATCTTCATCCGGCGGGAAGGTGGCACAGAGCGGAGGTGTGTTCTCTATGCCTGGATCCTCATCGGCGGTCCTCAATGGCAGCGGTCCTCAATGGTAGGGGTCCTCAATGGTGGAGGTCCTCGGCGGCATGGAGGCTCCTCTTTATCCGATGTCCGTCGTAGACTGAAGATTGAATGCAAGGTACCACAATCAATTTGGGGTACCTTGCATTCCTATTGGCTGAAATTAGGATTAGAGCTACTGAAATCCTATTGGCTGTTCAAATCATTCAATAAGATTTTAGTAGCTCTCATCCTATTGGCTGATTTCAAAATTTCAGCCAACAGGAATGCAAGGTACCCCAATAAATATGGGGTACCTTGCATTCAATCTTCAGTGTGCGATTTACAGATAAATGCAATAGCAGAATTGCTAGGAACAAATAAAGAGAGAGAATGTTTAGGATATTATCCTCGTCTTCAGGATTTAGCAGTCTTGGGCTTATTTATAAGAAGGATAAAAACACACTATATAGACCTATAAGTTTTACCTGGCATGACAGTGCATCTCTTGTTCTTTCTTAAAGTTTCAGAACCTGACATCCTTATATATAAACAGTGGAAAAAAGCTGTTCTGGATTAGAAATGAGTTCCAAACTCATGGGAAACATTATCTTGCTATATATTGTTATTGTGTGTGTGTGAAAAACTAGAAGTAATGCTCTGCTTTAATAAAGAAAACAATATACAAGATGCGAATAAGTGTTTAAATGATTAAACTACTAAAGAAAGCTATCTGTCCATCTATCTATTTATCTATATATCTAGTATCTATCTATCTATCTATCTATCTATCTATCTATCTATCTATCAATCACCTATTTATCTATCTATCAATCATCTATCTTTCTATCTATCTATCTATCTATCTATCTGTCATCAATAGTGTGTTTTAAGAATAGTGGCAATAGGGAAAGGTTTGAAAAAGCAAATGCTGTCTGTCTGTCTGTCCATCTTAAAATGTCTTCCTTTCTATCTATCTAGCTATCTATCTATATCATCTATCTATATCATCTATCTATCTATCTATCTATCTATCAATCACCTATGTATCTATCAATCATCTATCTTTCTATCTATCTATCTATCTATCTGTCTATCTATCTCTATCTATCTTTCTGTCATCAATAGTGTGTTTTAAGAATAGTGGAAATAGGGAAAGGTTTGAAAAAGCAAATGCTGTCTGTCTGTCCATCTTACAATGCCTTCCTGTCTATCTATCATCTATCTGTCTGTCTATCTATCTATCTATTTATCTATCTATCTATCTATCTATCTATCTATCTATCTATCTATCTAATAACTATTTCAATCTGTCTATATGTGTGTTTCTTTCTATTTCTTTTATCTACAGCGGTCTATCTGCCTGACTGCCTCTATATACCAGGATTTATTATCACCTCTCCCAGATAAGTGAGAATATATTAAAGGAAATAGAGGAGTAGAGCAAGAATTGCATTAGAGACGCAAATAGCACCAAACATTTATTTCTGTTTATTTATTTTTGACTATATAGTCAGAATTCACAGATTTTGTGTCTTCTGTTATTAAACATCTGGAATTACAACCTTAAATGGACAGTCAAGTCCCCAAAAACATTCCATGTTTTAAATAGGGCATGTAATTTTAAACAACTTTCCAATTTACTTTTATCACCAATTTTGCTTTGTTCTCTTGGTATTCTTAGTTGAAACCTAAACCTAGGAAGGTTCATATGATCATTTTAAGCCCTTGAATGCCTCTTTTTATCAAATGCTTTTTTATTTGCTTTTCACAACAGGGGAGAGCTAGTTCATGTGAACCATAAAGATAACATTGTGATCATGCCCGTCGGTTGTGGCAGACGCTGCACTAATTGGCTAAAATGAAAGTCAATAGATAATAAATAAAATGTCGTGATCAGGGGGCAGTCTGCAGAGGCTTAGATACAAGTTAATCACAGAGGTAAAAAGTGTATTAATATAACAGTGTTGGTTATGCAAAACTGGTGAATGGGTAATAAAGGGATTATCTATCTTTTAAAACAACAAAAATTCTGGTGTTGACTGTCCCTTTAAATAAAACCATGAATTTGAATGTTATTCATCAGCTTTTGTGATATTGTGCATCACATTTGAGTTTTGTTTCTGTTTACTGGCTCTCTATGTTTTCCCTTCATTATAGACCTAGGAAGTCTGAGTTTACACGTGTGCACATGTCTTTACCACTCTACAGCACTGCTGCCAGATGGTTAGAGAAACATGCACGCTCCTGAGCACACTAAGGATTACTCTTTAACAAAGGTTACTACGATACCTAAGGAAATAAAATATTAGAAGTAATTTGGAAAGGTATTTAGAATGGCATGCTCTATCCAATCCATTTACGTTTCGTTTTGACTTTACTGTCCCTTTAAATATCCTTCCCATAGGTTTGTAACTCTTAAAGAGAGATTCCAGCCAAAACTGGAATCCACAAGGATGCATTTCAGTTTTAATAGAATCTTTTTGTAATATACATGTATTAGCAAAAATGCTTCTAAAAAAAGTTATAGCTGTTTCAAAAGTGTATTTAAGTATGCACCGTGCACCAGCATTTTAAACACAGCACTTGCTCAGAAAGCCTAAGGTGAATGTACTATCTGGTATCTATGTTCCAGTTGATAAGATATCATTTTAATTATCTTTAATTAAAATGTCCATATTTATTGTTCACATTAAAAGTTAGGCAAAAACATAAAAAAAATCAACAGGTCAGTACCCATAATCCTATGTGCTTCTTCAGATAGAACTTTGTCAGGGATAACAGGAAATTTCCTGTGTTGCGTTTCTGAGCTCTCGCCCAATTCATTTTACCCTTACTATTTTGGGTCAATCAAATTAATCTGAAAACCTGTTTATCGCAAAGTTTCTTTTTTTCTTTTTTTTTTCACCTTAAGCCTTAAAATCCCTTTATGCATTAAAATTATTTTGTAAATGTCTATGAAAGCTTTATTGAAACTTCCCTGAGAGAGGCCTTAGCAAATATTTTTTCTCATGGTTTTTCGTGTTCATAAAGAAAGTAACTTCTGCACTAAAGTGGTAATGCATTAAACATTTCTTTATTAAATCTCTTAAAGGGACATGAAACCCAAACATTTTCTTTCATGATTCAGATAAAGAATACAATTTTAAACAACTTTCCAATTTACTTCTATTATTTAATTTTATTCCTTCTCTTGTTATCCTTTGCTGAAAGGTTTATCTTGGCAAGCTCAGGAGCAGCAGAGAACCTGGGTTCTAGCTGTTGATTGATGGCTAAATATATATATAGATTGTGATTGGCTCACCCATGAGTTCAGTTAGAAACCATTAGTGCAATGCTGCTTCTTCAACAAATGATACCAAGAGAATGAATTAAATTAGATAATAGAAGTAAATTAGAAAGTTGTTAAAAATTGTATTTTCTATCTGAATAATGAGAGAAAAAAATTGGGTTTCATTTCCCTTTAAATTAAATAATTATAGCACAAATTAAATTAAATTCTACTGACTAAGTCCCAACTAAGCTATGAAACGTGTTGTATTGTCATTTAAATGATGTAATAAAGAAATAAGTTTATGTATATCACCCCTTTACTTTAGTCATTAGTTTCTTCCGTTGATGTTTAGCAGTTTGGTTCCCCACCTCAGCTTTGCATCTCATGGTATTGTGGGTGATATAATCACGCGACTGAAGGGGCTGTCAATCACTGAGAGCGAGCGTGCTCTCTGTGATTTTGCTTCGCCACCTAAGAGGTGGCGTAGGGTGTAGGAAGCAGCGGTCTAATGACCGCTGCTTCTTACATTGCGGGAAGCAGGCTCACATATGCGAACCTGCCCCGCAAAGGCTCCGGAGCAGCTATCGCTGCTTCGTACATGGAGCCCATAGTCCATAGTGAGCGCTCTACAAAAAATGGAAGGCTGAAGTAGCATGTTTTATTATTTGATTCTCTCAAATGTACCTAATTAGAATGTAACAAAATCAGATATTTGGAATAGGGTCTTTATTTTACCTGCTATGGTTTATCCAGCCAAATAAACTGTAGTCATTGCAATTCTACAATTATCTAAACTGATACAGCGAGATCCCCCAGTCTGAGATATGTGTGACACTAACTCTCTGTCACTGTGTTCCTGTCTGCTGCCCTTTTTAATAGCTGTTGACAAACAGTGAATCATTTTGCATTTCTGTCATCTCAGCTCATCAAGTGTGCGTTGTACAGAGATAGCTCTCAGTAGGAGATCTATTACTATAAGATAATTACCCCCTGCAGCTTTATTTTACCCTCAGGGGGCATTTATCTAATAGTAAACACCTTTTTATCCCTAGAATGGTCATTGGAGCACCAATCATACCCAAACTGATTCTCTGATAATCACATGTTCATTTTGTGTTAACCGATTCTCTTCCAGGCTGCCACAGATTTTCATATCAGTAGCATAAAAGTATCAGATGTATCACGTGCAGCTCTGAAAAGGAGGACATATATCTAGATAAGAGACAAATTACTTATTTAATCTGTTCACTCTCTTAGCCACTAAAAAATGTTGAAAGACTATGCAGAGTAGGTTTATACATAACCCAGGTATTACTGAATTTCTTAACTACATATTCCCTGTATTTTATGCCTCTATTACTGGTAAAATATTATATAGACCATGGGGTCAATTTATCAATGCTCTGAGGTGGCAGACAGAAATCAACCTGATCGGATACGATCGGGTTGATTGACACCCCCTGCTAGCGCCGCAAATCTGCAGGGGGCGGTATTGCACCAGCAGTTCACAAGAACTGCTGGTGCCAGATAAATGCTGACAGCGTATACTGTCGGCATTTATTGATGTGCAGCGGACATGGTACGCTACATCGTATAATGTCCGCTCGCACTTTAGTAAATTGACCCCCCCAATCTCTTTCAGCAAACTAAAAGGTTGGATATGTATTGAAAAAACAAGGCTGTTTTATCCTGCTTTGGGAATCTTGCTTATCAGCCAGTAACTAGTGTACTGTACTCAACACTTTTTATAAGAGGTGTCCTTCAAGGGCTTAGAAATTAGCATATGAACCTTCAAAAGGTTTTGCTTTTAAACAAAGAATACCAAGAAAACTAAGCAAATGTGATGAGAAAAGTAAATTGGAAAGTTGTTTAAAATTGCATGACCTATCTGAATTATAAAAGTTTAATTTTGAGTAGAATATATATATATATATATATATATATATTATATACTGTATATATATATATATATATATATATATATATACACATATATGTTTATATCTGTGTACATATGTATTTATGCATTTACAGACACATATAAACTTATAAATACATATGTTTCCATATATAGACATATATATATATAAGTGAATTGGAGCCTTTTGTAGTTAAGTAGATGAAAACATGATAAAACATACAGTATTTATGCAATATTCATATATAAAGGGATAGTAAAGTCCAAATTAAACTTTCATGATTCAGATAGGGCATTTAATTTTAAACAACTTTCCAATTTACTTTTATCATCACATTTGCTTTGTTCTCTTGGTATTCATAGTTGAAAGCTAAACCTAGGTAGGCTCAAATGCTAATTTCTAATCCCTTGAAGGCCGCCTCTTACTTGAATGCATTTGACAGTTTTTCACAGCTAGAGGGAGTTAGTTCATGTGTGCCATATAGGTAACATTGTCCACACGCCCTTGGAGTTATTCTTGCCTGAAATGCAAATCTGTCAAAAGATCTGAGATAAGGAGGTGGTCTACAGAGGCTTAAATACACTGAGGTAAATAGTATATTTATGAACAAGTGTTAGTTATCCAAAAATTGGGAATGGTAAATTTAGGGATTATCTATCTTTTTAAACTCTAACATTTTTGGTGTTTACTGTCCCTTTAATAATGGTTTTAACTATGTATTTACTGTAAATATTTCACATTCCAACATAGTAACATAGTCGAAGATGTTGAAAAAAGACAGAAGTCCATCGAATTCAACCTATACAAATCTTAATATACTTACAATAAAAGAGCTTAAATTATCCCCCCCCCCCTCTCCTCCCCCCCCCCTTTTTTTTTTTTTTTTTTTCTCTTCTTTCCTGTGATTATCTGCCCCACCTGGAGATGCACGCCACAAAAGATCAGCTGGGATGTGGAGTCGAACATGGTAATAATTTTTTCCAACAATTGAGGTTTGAAACCCCTCTGTGGTTGAGTCCATATCTAAAATCATCATAATATTTCAAATATAATAAATAGACCTACCTTATGTATATCTACTGTGACCCCTGTTCAGAGGTCCATATCTGCTCTCCTCGGTCTGTGCTTGATAGCTTGGAGTCTTCCCCGCTATTCTATGCTTTCCCCATCTTTCTGCTCTCACTTCCCCCCCCTCTCCCTCCTTCCCTTTCTCCCCTTTCTACCATTCATACCCCCCTCCATTTTTTGCTTTCCCTTTCTTAGAGGTTCTCTACCTCACTCGGAGACATGTGTCTCGAATGGCCTTTTAAGTAGTTCAGACTAATATGGTGAAGGATCTCATTCAGTTGATTGGTCGATGTTAATATGCTACCAGGTTCACATTTGTAATATGGTACTACACCAATCAAAACCGTCAGGTGTGGCTAAAACTGCTTGTTCATTATGTTTTCCCTCATATCTCGGAAAAATATGTTATATATCTGATATTCCTTATAACTGTTCATGGAGATACTTTTATTATGACTTCTGTAACATCTGTATGTACAAAGTGAATTGATTACTCTATATTTGTCATTGTCAAGCTTACTTTAATATGAAAATAAAATAAATATTATTTAAAAAAAAAAAAAAAAAAGAGCTTAAATTAATCCCATTAAAAAAAGGTGACCCTTTTAATACAAGCAATCATATCCCTGTATTCTGTTTCTAGCCAGAAATGTATCTAAACCATTTTTAAATGTATCTAAGGCATTGGCATTTAATACCTCCTTAGGTAATGAGTTCCGCAATTTGATTGCTCTTACAGTGAATTAATGTTTACATTGCTGGAGAGTAAATTTCCTTTCCTCCAGCCTTAAATTATGACCTCTTGTCAGAAACAATTTTCTTGGAATAAACAGAGATTCCACCATATCTGTATATGGGCATTGAATATATTTATATAAAGTCATCATGCTTTTTTTGTAGAGAAAACAGACCCGGTTTGGCTAACCTCTCATCATAGCATAAATTCTCCATTCCCCTTATTAGTTTTGTGGCCCTTCTCTGAACGTTTTCTAAGGCTGCAATGTATATTTTTGAGATTGGTCCCCAGAACTGCACTCCATACTCAAGATGAGGTCTTACCAGGGATTTATATAGTGACAGACCCAGGTGCAAGAATCTAAGAAGAGCCCCCCCCCAAAAAAAAAAAATAGTGAATTTGATACATATCTTTTTTTTTTTTTACATTTAACACAGAAAAAAAATGTGAATCAGATTACATGTCTGCAAAAGGAGGTACCCTGTGCCCACAGTCTGTGAGATGGTCTGACCCCCTATTACTGTATATAGTGACACTGTTTAACCCACCAGTACTGTATATAGTGAGTCAGTGACACAGTCTGTAATCTGTCGGTGAGATGGCTGGCCTGACCCTACCCGCCCCAGTACTTTATAAAGTAACCACAGTAGTCTGTGACATGGTCCAGCCCCCCGTACTGTATATAGTGGTACTGTATAGACGGACACTGTTTACCCCCCCCCCCCATGCTGTAGTAACAAGGTGTGTAATTTGCTGGTTCCACAAACTTACACACACACACATACATGCATACATACACACACAGTCACATACATACTGTACATACACACACACATAAACACATAAACACCAATTGGTAAAACAGAAACACTAACCCCTGTAGTCAGAGACACTAGTGAAGAATCATGTCACACTCACATGATATCAGTGCAGGCCGTGGCAGGTCAACGTTTTTCATTGTAAAAAAAATAAATTGTATTTTCTTTTTTAAGCTGGGCCCCCACCCTTGGGGGCCCAGTCGCAATTGCGACCTCTGCCCCTGCATTCTAGTATCTTATTAGCCTTAGAAGCCGCTGCCCTGCATTGTGCACCCATCTTTAGCTTGTTTTCTATAAGTACTTCCAAATCGCTTTCCTCCTCTGTTTTGCCAAGTCTAGTCCCATTTAAATAATTGATTGTCTGTTTATTTTTTCTTCAAAAATGTTGAACCTTGCATTTTCCAGTATTAAATCTCATTTTCCATTTACCTGCCCATTCTTCTAATTTTTGTAGATCCCCTTGTAAAGCAATTTTATCCTGTACTGCAAATAGAGATGTTGCTATTTAATCCTTGATCCAAGGACCAAGTCATTAACAATAATATTAATAAGAACAGGGCCCAGTACTGATCCCTGGGGGACTCCACTGATTACCTTTGTCCAATCTGAGTATGTTGTGTTTACTACTACTCGTTGCTCCCTATCTTTTATCCAGTTATTTATCCATAAGCTAACATTTTCAGCTATTCCCAGTCCCTTAATTTTGTAACATTAATCTCTCATGTGGCACTGTATCAAACGCCTTTGCAAAATCCAAGTATATTACATTATATTTATTTATAAATAGATATGCCTATAGATAATTGTATATAGCTATAGCAATATATAATAATACAGATATAGGAATAGATATATATTGTACCAAAATACCATGAGAAATATGTAGAAATATGTATTTATGAATAAATCCAATATAATAAAAGGCCAAGAGGCCTATTTATCATATGTCTGTCGGACCTGCAGATCAGGTCCGACAGAAATCGCTGAATGTGGAGAGCAATACGCTCTCCGTATTCAGCATTGCACCAGCAGCTCATAAGAGCTGCTGGTGCAACGCCGCCCCCTGCAGACTCGCGGCCAATCGGCCGCCAGCAGGGGGGTGTCAATCAACCCGATCGTACTCGATCAGGTAGAATTGCGGCGATTCCTGGCCGCCAGAAACATGGGCCCTCAAGCTCCGTACGGAGCTTGATAGATAGGCCCCCAAGTGTGTTTGTCCGAAGCTGTCACGCGCAGTAGAGACTGCGCACGAGGACAAACACACTTGGCCTACCTCACCTGGCATCTGGTGTGGAGTGGGCGTGGCCGAACGGGCGTGACATGGACGGGTCGGGCGTGACATGGGCGGGGTCGGGCGTGATGTGGGCCGGGATGGACGTGACACAGGTGGGGCGGGCCGGGGCCAGGCAGGGCGTGGGCGGGGCCGGATGCGCCATGAGAGATAGAGAGCTCTAAAGAGGGGTGATAGAGAGAGCAGAAGAGGGGGGATAAAAAGAGGGTGGAGAGACAGCAAAAGAGAGGGGGAGAGAGCAAAAGAGGGGCATACAGAGAGCAAAAGAGGGCGAGCAAAAGAGAGGGGGGAGAGAGAGCAAAAAGAGGGGGGGAAGAGAGAGAGCAAAAGAGAGGAAGAGAGACAGCAAATGAGAGAGGGGAGAGAGAGAGCACAAACGAGGGAGAGAGAGAGCTCAAAAGAGAGGGGGGAGAGAGAGCTCAAAAGAGAGGGGGGAGAGAGAGAGCGTCAAAGAGGGGGAGAGAGCTCAAAAGAGAGGGGGGAGATAGAGCTCAAAAGAGAGGGGGGAGAGAGAGCACAAAAGAGAAGGGGGAGAGAGAGCGCAAAAGAGAAGGGGAGAGAGAGCGCAAAAGAGAAGGGGGAGAGAGCACAAAAGAGATAGGGGAGAGAGCACAAAAGAGATAGGGGAGAGAGCGCAAAAGAAAAGGGAGAGAGCGCTAAAGAGGGGGGAGAGAGAGAGAGAGAGCAAAAGAGAGGGGGAGATAACGCAAAAGAGGGGGGGGGCGAGAGAGCAAAAGAGAGGGGAGAGAGAGCAAAAATAGAGGGGGAGAGAGAGCAAAAGAGGGAGGAAAGAGAGCAAAAGAGGGGGGAGAGAGCGCAAAAGAGGGGGGAGAGAGCGCAAAAGATGGGGAGAGAGAGCAAAAGAGGGGTAGAGAGAGCAAAATAGGGGAGAGAGAGCAAAAGGGGGGAGAGAGAGCAAAAGAGGGGGAGAGAGAGCAAAAGAGGGAGAGAGAGAGAGAGAGAGCAAAAGAAGGGGGAGAGAGCAGAAGAGGGGCGGGGAAGAAAGAGCGCAAAAGAGAAGGAGGAGAGAGAGGGAGCAAGGGTTGGAACCGCGGTACTTAAAAAAATTGGCCTGTGTACACAGGCTTTAGGACTAGTGGAACATATTCTGCTATGTGAAGAACATTGGAATGTGAAACGTTCATATTTTCATGTCAGGTTAGCGCACTTGAGAATATGCAATTACTCCTGCACGAGAATAGTGTTTTTTCACTTTTTTTTCTCCATTGACTTCTGTGGGGGAATAGGTTATCGTGCGCGCAATATTCTGAGTTAGGCTTTTTATGCACGTCAGGTGAGCACGCTAGCGAAAAAGTTTACTTTCAACTTGCAAGTGCAACCTGACAAGCAGGAAAAAAAGAACATACTTCTAGCGCAGTTAAAGCCTGAGCGGGAGCATTAAATAACGCTCCACTTATAATCTGGCCCTGTGTGCGCTAATTGAGTATGTGCAGGGGCTGTCAGTCATGCTAGTCGGATAAATCCAAGAGGATTTGAAAAATGCCAGTTAAAAAGTTGTCGTTTAAGTTAAAAAGCAGTGTTTTGATGAGCACTGCTCTTAACTATCGACTGTGATCCAAAGCTGTATTCACAGCTTCTTAAATGGAGTCCTTATGTTTGGTTTTGCAGTGTTTTTTAAGAGGAGGCAAATAATTTAAAGGGACATTATACACTAGATTTTTCTTTGCATAAATGTTTTGTAGATGATCCATTTATATAGCCTATACAGCTTTTTTTTTTTAATGTATAGTTTTGCTTAATTTTAAATAATATTGCACTGATTTTCAGACTCCTAACCAAGCCCCAAAGTTTTAGAATTATACTGATGTATACCTACTCCAGCTTGCTCCTGTTTCTGTAAAGAGTCTTGTCATATGCAGAGTGTTTTCTTTTGCTATAGAACCCCTTGCAGTGGGTGTTCCAGCTAATCTTTTCAACAGAGCTAAACTGGGAGCTTCTAAGTAAGTTTTTAAACGGTTTTATGCTGGATTTTTAGATCAGTATCTTTGCATATTATTCTTTATAGTAGTTACATGCAGCTAAATGAAAATTGGTGTATACTGTCCCTTTAAACACTTTGATTATACTTCCATGCCTAGTAGAAAACCTTGACTGTATTCTTTTTATTTTTTTTTTTCGGCTTTATTAGCAATAAGGTTAACAATACAAAAGAGTTCCCAAACACAGTGGGAAAATGCAAAACAAATTGCATAAGGATCAAAATACAACAAAAAGAACAAGAAAGAAAAAAAAGAAACTGGGTATGACGCAGTCAATTGTCTCTCAGTATTAAATGATATCGTAACTAGTACGAATAAACTATCATTAAGGAGTAGAAACTAGTACATTATGAGAGGTAAAGGAAGAGGGAGTAGGGGAAGAAGGGAGGGAGGAGAGGAGGAAAAGAAAAAGAAGAAGAAGGAGGAAAAAAGAGAGAAGAAAGGCTCTTGCTTGTAGAGACATTACATAAACAGGGGTAATCTGAAGAGGCCAATTACATATCTGACCTAGGGAGCCAATGAGGCTTAAATGCTTTAGCCCACTCTTCCCAGGTCAATTCGAAAAGATCTATTTTATTCAGAGTGTAAAACACATTTCTTTCCATAGAGTTAATGTAGGCCATGATGTCTACAACAGAGGACCAACTTGGTGGCTTCTGGGATTTCCATGCTCTAGTGATCGCCAATCTAGTGGCCAAGAAGAGGTACACACACATATAGCTCTGGAACTTAGGGAGGGAGTGTAGGCCTACATGTAATAGAGCAGTTTCAGGGGTTTTGGGGACATGTATGTTTATCATGGCTAAAAGAGTGTATACCCTATGCCACAGATGCTTAAGCTTGGGGCAAGCCCACCAAATATGGAGAGAGTCCCCAGGTTTCCCACAGAGTCTCCAGCACTGGGGCGCAGGAATCAGTTTAAGTTTAAAAAGTCTCATTGGGGTAAAGTACCAGTGGGAGAGCAATTTATACAGCTTTTTTTTTTTAATGTATAGTTTTGCTTAATTTTAAATAATATTGCACTGATTTTCAGACTCCTAACCAAGCCCCAAAGTTTTAGAATTATACTGATGTATACCTACTCCAGCTTGCTCCTGTTTCTGTAAAGAGTCTTGTCATATGCAGAGTGTTTTCTTTTGCTATAGAACCCCTTGCAGTGGGTGTTCCAGCTAATCTTTTCAACAGAGCTAAACTGGGAGCTTCTAAGTAAGTTTTTAAACGGTTTTATGCTGGATTTTTAGATCAGTATCTTTGCATATTATTCTTTATAGTAGTTACATGCAGCTAAATGAAAATTGGTGTATACTGTCCCTTTAAACACTTTGATTATACTTCCATGCCTAGTAGAAAACCTTGACTGTATTCTTTTTATTTATTTTTTAGGCTTTATTAGCAATAAGGTTAACAATACAAAAGAGTTCCCAAACACAGTGGGAAAATGCAAAACAAATTGCATAAGGATCAAAATACAACAAAAAGAACAAGAAAGAAAAAAAAGAAACTGGGTATGACGCAGTCAATTGTCTCTCAGTATTAAATGATATCGTAACTAGTACGAATAAACTATCATTAAGGAGTAGAAACTAGTACATTATGAGAGGTAAAGGAAGAGGGAGTAGGGGAAGAAGGGAGGGAGGAGAGGAGGAAAAGAAAAAGAAGAAGAAGGAGGAAAAAAGAGAGAAGAAAGGCTCTTGCTTGTAGAGACATTACATAAACAGGGGTAATCTGAAGAGGCCAATTACATATCTGACCTAGGGAGCCAATGAGGCTTAAATGCTTTAGCCCACTCTTCCCAGGTCAATTCGAAAAGATCTATTTTATTCAGAGTGTAAAACACATTTCTTTCCATAGAGTTAATGTAGGCCATGATGTCTACAACAGAGGACCAACTTGGTGGCTTCTGGGATTTCCATGCTCTAGTGATCGCCAATCTAGTGGCCAAGAAGAGGTACACACACATATAGCTCTGGAACTTAGGGAGGGAGTGTAGGCCTACATGTAATAGAGCAGTTTCAGGGGTTTTGGGGACATGTATGTTTATCATGGCTAAAAGAGTGTATACCCTATGCCACAGATGCTTAAGCTTGGGGCAAGCCCACCAAATATGGAGAGAGTCCCCAGGTTTCCCACAGAGTCTCCAGCACTGGGGCGCAGGAATCAGTTTAAGTTTAAAAAGTCTCATTGGGGTAAAGTACCAGTGGGAGAGCAATTTATAGTACGATTCATAGAGGGTCGTGCAGTGTATGGCTTTTGCAGTAAGATCAAAGGCCCTAGCCCAAAGGGACTGGGGATAGTGCACATGTAATATGTCTTCCCATTTCTTGATATGTAGCGCCTTAGTCTCTGGGGTTGCCCCCTCCACAAGCCAATAGAAAAGGGTCATGGGACTGTTAATTTTCCCCTCCTTTTTCCACAGTGTCTCCCAGACAGTCAAAGGACGGGAAATGGGCTGGGTGAATCCCCAGGATCTCAAAAAGCTTTTAAGTCAAGTATATTCAAAGCGTAGCTTAAGGGGAGCGACCGGCGTACCCGTTAGTTGGGGCAGAGGTTGAAACGTATCTGGGGAATTGGTTGAAAATAGGTCAGAGACTGATGAGAGGCCCAAATTGGACCACGTGTTGGGGTGCGAGTCAGGAAGGCCCAACAACAGGCCAGTGAGCGAATGGATAGGCGAGGGGTGGGGAGATATCTGAGGGTAATGTCTCAATTTGTCCCAGGAACTCAGGCATTCATTTATTATGAAGTTCTCAACGTTAAGTGTGCGTCGGCAGTGTGGGGGAATCCAAATCAGGTCATGCAAATAAACAGTATTGGGAAGGGATGCCTGCTCCAAGGCACGCCATCTGCTCGCACCCGATCTGTTTCCCCATTGTGAGATATGGGAGAGCATGGCCGCTTCGTAGTAGCGGGTAACAGAGGGAGAGGCAACTCCTCTAAATGATTTTGGATATTGGAGAAGCTTGTGGGTGACCCTGGCTGGTTTACCCTGCCAGATGTACCTCGAGAAACCGCTTTGAAACTGTAACAGCAGACATCTCGTGAGTCTTATGGGCAGGCATCAAAAGAGGTAGGTCAACTTGAGTAGAAATGACATCTTCAAGGCTGTAATTCTGCCCAACCAAGAGATGGACTTATAGTCCCATTTAGAAGGCAGGGATCTCAGCTCAGCCAGCAAAGGGAGGTAATTGTCGCGTATCAGCTGGGCTTTATCTGGTGAAATAAAGATTCCTATGTGTTTGATGTTGCTAGGGCTAAGGTTAAACCCATATGTTTGTAGTAAGGCCTGAGTGTAGTCCTCTGGGAATCCCTTAGCGTATACCTCAGTCTTTGAGGTGTTGAGCTTATAAAATGACATGTCACCAAAGCGTTGGAGCAAAGATAATAAGGCTGGAATAGTAGTGTGGGGAGAAGATGTGAAAATAGTGATATCATTGGCGAAAAGGGCGATTTTGTTGGTAGTGCCATGAAGAGTAATTCCTGAGATAGAGGGATCTTGACGCGTGAGCTCAGCGAGGGGCTCTATAGCGAGCGCAAAGAGCAGGGGAGGCAATGGACACCCTTGACGCGTTCCGTTGGTCAAGGGGAAGGAGTCAGAGCAGAATCCCAATCCTCTGACCTTAGCCGACGGGCACGAGTACAAGGCTCTAATAAAGGACATCGATTCTAACGGAAATTTGAAAACCTCCAGTACCTCCCATAGGTATTCCCACCGAACTCGATCGAACGCCTTTTCGGCATCGAGGGAGATAACCGAAAAAGGCTTACCTATTCTAGTAGCTTCAGTCACAATATTCAGTAAACGTCTAGTATTATCGGGACCTTCTCGGTCATGAATGAACCCAACTTGATCCATATTGATTAAACTAGGTAGTAAAGTCGCCATACGATTCGCTAAGATCTTAGAATACATTTTTCTATCGGTGTTGATAAGGGATATGGGTCGGTAGCTTGGACACAAGGAAGGGTCCTTCCCTACCTTAGGTATGGTGACAATTGTAGCTTCCAGGAACTCTCTTTTAAAGGAGCCCCGGGAGCCTGAGTATTGAAAGAAGCGGTGAAGGATGGGGATAAGATCCTTTTTGTAGGTTTTATAAAATAATGCAGGAAATCCATCTGGACCGGGGGCCTTAAGGGGTTTGAGGGAGTCGATTACCCGTTTAATTTCAAATGTGGATATGGGTGCTTTAAGGGAGTCCTGTTGTTCATCTGTCAGGGTAGGGAGGTGGAGGTTTTTAAGGTTCTGCTGGATATTAAGTCTCGAGGTGAGAGTAGGGGTCTCTGAATTCTGAATGTTATAAAGCTCCTCATAGTAAGAGGCGAACATAGAACCTATCTGTTTAGGAAGCGTGGAGAAATGGCCCTTATGTTTCAAGATATGTATTCGGGAGGCACTTTCTCTATGCCTAAGCTTATTTGCCAGCATAGTGTCTGCCTTATTCCCTTTATGGTTAAAGAGCTGTCTAAGTTTTAGCAACTGCTGTTGCGTCCGTTGTAGCTCTAAGGAGCAAATATGAGCTTTAAGTTCTTTTATGGTGGTGGACTTTGCTGGAGAGGGGGAGAATCGATTGAGTTTCTCTAGTTCGTTGAGCTTACTAAAGGCTTGTGACAGGGGCAACCCACGAGATCTCCTAAGGATGGCCTGCTTTCTTATAAGCAAGCCTCTAACTGAGGCCTTAATGGCCCCCCAAAGGGTATCATCGGCTACAGCATGGGTATCATTCAGAACAATTAACTCTCTTAAGTCTTTTTCTAATTCTACTCGAAAGGTGATATCAGATAGAATAGTGTGCGGCATAGACCATGTTGGTGGATGTGAAGAAGTGAGAGAATTGTGTACTGTAAGTGACACTTGGTCATGGTCAGACCATGCGCATGGGAGGATCTGGATATCCTTAACAAAGTCTAAAGTTTGGGATTGACTGAAGATGTAATCTAGTCTAGTGTAAGTTAGGTGAGGGGGGGAGAAATGGGTATAGTCCCTGTCCATGGTGTGAAAAGCACGCCAGGTGTCGAAATAGCCAAATGCAAGCATAAGAGATCTAAATTTAAGGGAGAGGGAATCTGATCTGTGGTCCTTAGAATTCAGCTTGTTAGATTTTTTATCTAGGAGGGGGTCCCAGATAAGATTAAAGTCTCCGCCTAAGATAACCCTACCTTGCTTATATTTATCGACTGTCTTAAGGATTTTACGTAAACATTTGCACTGACCTGAGTTAGGTAGGTAAATTGACACTAGAGTGTACATGCATTGGTTGAGTCTACAGCCTAGGATAATGTATCTAGCTTGGGGGTCAATTTCTTGGAAAGTAATTTCACAGGCCAGCCGCTTGTGTATTAAGATAGCGACGCCTCTGGCTTTTGTAGCAAAAGGGGCAAGGACTAGAGTTGTGTAGTCTTTGGAGAAAAGTGTGGGAATATTACCAATTTTCCAATGTGTCTCCTGAAGGAAGACAACATCCGGATTTGAGTGTTTGAGTGATCTGAGGAAGACACTACGTTTACCTGGCGAATTAAGCCCTCTTACATTATGTGTGAGGAATTTTAAGGTATCCTCGTTAGCCATTTAAATAATGTGGGAAGCATTCTGAGGGCAAGAGCATAAGGAGAAGAGAAGAGAAGGGAGAAGAAAGAGAGAGTAAGTAAATGAAATAAAAGATACAGTTTTTGTTAAACATCTGATAAAGTGCTGTGGTGGAAATAGTCCACCAAGGTGAACCCAACAATAGGGTTAAGTGGGGGGGGAGGTTACCAAGGTCTAGCAGAGAGACCGGGGCGGTGTGACCTGAGAATGTAAATACAGCAATAACATTTCAATAAGACAATAAACAGAACTTAACTATTAGATAAGTTAACCAAAATAAATACTTGACCCTAGGTACTTGTCAGCCACATTAGGGGCTACAGCTAAGTGACCAAAACCGGAGGCAGTAATGAATACATAATGGAGAATGAGATATATACTCAACTTATAGCTGAGAGTCCAGGCCTACAAAGTCCAAAAGTATGGGCATTCAGGGGATCCCCTCCTGAGGGGTGGGCAGATGTTTCTGTCGTTTAGACCGCTGCTCCTTGACCTGCCACTCAGGGGCCGAAGCTCTCAGCCGAGATTGAGTAGCAGGTGGTTGAGGAGTGTTCATAGGTGGGCGTAGGCCCCAGGATTCAAGTAGTGTAAAGCCTTGATTAAGGTTAGCCACGGTGTATGAGTGGTTGTCTTTGGTTATGAGTAATTTGGTTGGGAAACCCCATCTGTATTTTATGTTTTCGTGCCTCAGAACCCCCGTTATTGGGGCGAGCAGCCTCCTCTGCTGGAGGGTATATTGAGTCCTGGAGCAACTGGATATTCTTAAACTTTTCAGATAGGGTAGGTTTATGAAAGGCTGCCTGCAGAATCTGGTCCTTCAGGCTGTAGCTGTGGAAACATGCCACTACGTCCCTGGGTTTGTCTGATGCGAGCGCTCTGGGTCTCAGCGCTCTATGGCAGCGCTCCAGAGTGTTAGGGGCCATAGGGAAAGTTCCCAAAAGTTCTCTAAATAGCTCTGAGAGGTAGCTGTTTAGGTCAGCAGGTGAGATATCTTCTGGAATGCCACGGAAGCGAATGTTGCTACGGCGCGACCTGTCTTCCAGGTCGGCTAGCTTGTGCTCCAATTGCGAGATCTGATCCTCCAAAGATTCAGAGTATGTAAGGAGATTGGTGTGGTCGGTAGCCAGGTCATCTTGTTTGCGTTCCAGATCATCAACCCGCTCTCCAATCTCGGAAATATCTTTCCGAAGCTCAGCCGAGCTGCAATGAATTTCTTGGGTGATTGATTGGGTTTGGGCGGCCAGTAATTTCTGCATGGTTGTCTCTGTGATGTATTTGGAGGTAGATACACAGGAGTTGACACTGGATTGCGAATCCCCGTCATGGGAGTCCTGGTCAGCATGGCTAGAGGCCGATTGAGATGGTACTCTGGAGGTTTGGAGAGAAAAGTGGTCTAACATTGTCTTCTTGGCCTTGGACTGAAGCTTAGACTGTCTCTTAGAGCCGTGCGGCATTTTGAGTGTGAGCAGACAGTAATCCTGGGGCGAGAAACTTCAATATATGTTTATCCGGTAGTCATCGGATGGGGAGCACCTGTGAGCTGTAAAGTAATCAGTTAAGTCATAAAAGTGCAAGATATAGCATAGACATTAGACAAATGGTGAGCTGTACTCAATTATACATAGATTACTAAACAAGGTCAACCGCCCCAGCCATGTAAACTCTTCTGCTACCACATCAGAGAGGGAATAAACTCCTCAGAGTGCCCAGCAGGGCAAAATAGAAAAAGCAACTGTCGTGGTGGTGAAAGAGCTCCAGGGAGAGAAGTTGGGGACAATGTTTTATCTAGGGATACGCACACCGGAGAATGAGCAATCTCAGAAACTTAAGGCCAGGCCCTCACCTTGGGGAAGGAAGGATACGATCCGAAGGAAGGGAAAAGGGAAGCGGGAAGTGACCCACCCAGACAGGCTGGGCAGGAGCAGGAAGGTTAGGGGTGACTATCTACAGACAATACTTAAAAAGAGTTGGTGTACATGCAACAACACAATCTGTAGTGTATCATTAACATAAAAAGGAAAAAAAAAGATAAAATAATAATAAAACACTCCACTCTGGGTACAGACCCCAGAGACACATATGCTGACGCAGCAGCCAAGACATAACCCCCCCAAATATTCCAATACACTTTATAATTGAATGTTCCTGCAGTGAGGGTCAAGGGAGAGCATTCATGATGGGAAGGCACTGTAAAAGAAACGTGAGAGGGCTCCAAGCAGCTGGTAGGTCTTGCAGCAGTGTGTAGAGGAGTTCTATGGGTATCAATAAAGCTGTGGATCTATAGCTTTCCAAATGGGTAGTGCAGGGAATTATGTCCTGGCTTACACAGGGAGAGGCAGCCAATATTATATATATTGTGGGTTGAAGCTAAAGTCCCAGATCATGAGGTTATGTAAACGGTAAATACCAATCCCAAAACGTCCAGGCCACTAACAGGGACCCTACAGACAACTAAGTACATATATTGTCAGGTAAGCAAACGGGCCTAGTTGGGCCAACAGTTTATATGGTATGAGTTAATGACTGTTATCCTTATGTGATAACTCACAGGAGCCCACCAAGACCGGGTGCCAGGACAACTCTGGTGCTGTGTAACTCAGGTTATATGGTTGCAGAATTCAGTGTTATATAGGCCCCTAAGGGGCCGGTAAAGGTCTTAGAAGGGTACGTGGCCTGAAGGGGTTAATCCTTCTATAAGGTTATGGAGGTCTCTAATAGGAAGCCCCACGTGGGTTTTACCTTAAGCCTCCGGGCGTCTTGTGCAGTCTCGCTCAGGGGGGATCTTAACACCGATGGTCTCCCTCAGATGGCTCCGTGCAAAGAGAAGAGTAGACTCAGCACCCGGACCTTTTCTGATGTTCAACAGGGTTCTCCGGCTTACAGCGCACCAAGCTGACCCGATGGCGGCCCAAGATGACGGCTTTTTTGCGCCACTCCGGAACTTCTCCGTGGGAATCGTTCACTAATATGGGTAAGTTTCTTTATCACCAACCCGGCGCTCTGACACTTTAAATTCACTGCGGTCGTGGGATTCGAGTAGGGGAGACAGCAGGTAACAGATGTCTTCTCGATCCGGGCCGTTTACTGTGCGACACAGTTCTACGGCAGCAGCCCTCTCACCTCCGGTGTCTCTCCCCGGTGGTAAAATCAGGTCCTCTCTTGATAGTAACAGGCAGGTAACAGATAGATTCTCCGGAGCGGAGCCCCGACCCTCCGGAGAACTGGATCCCCCGTCTGTTTCCTCAGATGCCGCTCCTAATTAGTCACCGCTGCAAGTGATCGTGGGTGCGAGAGCACATGTACTTGCTTCGGATAAGCGGTTCCAGGAGCTCCACAATATAAAAGAGAATTTAGCTTAACCTTAAATTAGGTCTTGAGCAAATAGTTCAATATTTTAAGTACTTTAAACTGCTTTTATTTTGTTTTTTAGAGCAGAGCTCCTTACCAACACGTCTGCTCAGATCAGCGGTTAACTCCGCCCCCTTCTTGACTGTATTCTTACAGTCTCCTTGTTAGTGTGATGGTAAAATAGCCAACCCTGCTTTACTGAAATCTTCACCCCAGGGAACCCCAATGGGTAAAAGGATTTGGTTCTTGAAGTTAACGCACTAAGGAGAAACCAGACCAAGTAACATATAATAAAATGCACAAAAATATGCTTTTATACAAGAGTGGGAAGTATAATGTTGCTACTTTATAAATGCCTGATAAGATTTCCCCTTGGATATTAAGTACCTTTTTTTAACCCATCTTGAAAATGATATAGCTGAATTTCACATTTCACAAAGGGGAAACAAAATTAATAAACAGAATGGATTGTTTAAAGACACATAAAAGCCAAAATTAAACTTTCATGATTCATATAGATCATGCTTATTCAATATATTTTGTTCTCCTAATATCCTCTGTTGAAAAGCATACCTAAGTAGGCTTAGGAACGGCAATGCAAAAGAGTTAAAACACATAGCTAAAATCAGCTCCATGGCAATGCACTACTAACATCTAGTGGGTGATTGATTGGTGGCTACACACATATGCATCAGATGTGTTCAGCTAGCTCCCAGTAGTGCATTGCTGCTCTGTACACAATTTTATCTTTGGGTTTAACCATTTTGCAGGGGTGAAATACATAGTTATATACACATAGAAGTGCAATAATAAGCTGCTTTTACACATTACAGCATTTAGTTTTTGCACCTGTATGACTCTTTAAAGGGACACTGAGCAAACATTTTTTCTTTCCTGATTCTGAAAGAGCAGGCAATTTTAAGTAACTTTCTAATTTACTCCTATTATCAATTTCTATTTGTTCTCTTGCTATGTTTATTTGAAAAAGCAGAAATCTAAGCTAAGGAGCCGGCCCATTCTTGGTTCAGCACCTGGGTTGCGCTTGCTGATTGGTGGCTAAATGTACCGACCAATCAGCAAGCGCTATCCAGGGTACTGAACAAAAAATGGGCAGGCTCCTTAGCTCAAATGAACATAGCAAGAGAATCAAGAAAAATTGATAATAGGAGTAAATTAGAAAGTTGCTTAAAATAGTCTGCTCTATCTGAATCATTAAAGAAAAAAATTGGGTATAGTGTCCCTTCAGGTTAGAAAATGTAAGTCAAATTAGGTTTGTTTTCCTAATACAAATATTTTCAAGGTCCGTTTAGAGAGTCTTTAGGACTCGGAGCACATTTTATACAAAAGATATTGCAAATGACAAGAGGCTAGAGGCAAAGATAAATTACCTTCAAAAAAAAAAAAAAAAAAAAAAAAGTTTTCACAGGTGGAAACTTTAATCTGTGGGATTCAGCAGATGAATCTAAAAAGAGATTAAATAAATATACAGCTAATTGTAATGTCTATGGTTGTTTTTGCTATTGAAAATATGGATAACCACAACAATTCCTTACTAGCAACATAAAATCATAGATGACAGGAAATCTGAGAAGGTTAAACGCTATGCACTATTTTCTTTATCATATTCCATCTGTCATTATGTTATGTATAGCTTGATTATTTGGAGAAATGTAAATTCAACTGATGGGCCCTGCATTTACTTCTATGGACATGTAGTATGGACATGTCACTTAAAATAGGTACTGGGTTATGCAACTGAGAAGATCTTTGATGAATTGTTGAGATCTGATCAGGAAAGACTGGAAACATTCTATGTGTGTGTGTGCATGTGTGTTTATTTGTGTGTGTGTGCACATGTGATTATTTGTATATATGTGTGTGTGTATATATATATATATATATATATATATATATATGTGTGTGTGTGTGTGCGCACGTGTGTATATTTGTGTGTGAGCGTGCACATGTGATTATTTGTATATGTGTGTGTGCATGTGTGTATATTTGTCTGTGAGTGTGCATGTGTATTAGGATTGCCAGGTGTCTAGCTTAACAGAACACTGGCTGTTCAGCTAAATATATATATATACTGGACACTTAAAAGGCCATAATACCCAAATGTTTAAACACTTGAAAGTGATGCAGCATAGCTGTAAAAAGCTGACTAGAAAATATCACCTGAACATCTCTATGTAAAAAAGAAAGATATTTTACTTCAAAAGATTCTCAGTAGACACATCCCATTGTAAAGGACTTCTAAGCAACAAATCAGTATGTCTGTCCCGGGACAGCGGAAGGAACGAGCTTTCGTGCACACTCATCTTATTTCCCTATTCAGTGAGAGTTAAAAATCTCATGAGATCAGAGTAAAAGAGTTTATGACCTCAGCACTGCTGATGCTTGCTGATTGGCTGCTGTTCATTTCTTCATTATTTTTTTTTACCTGCAGCTGAGCAGCAGCTGAGTATAACTTTTTACACAGAACTTACTCTGCTGAGCTGAGGAGATTGTGAGGTAAAATATCTTCCTTTTTTTTTTACATAGAGATGCTCAGGTAATATTTTCCTGTCAGCTTTTTACAGTTATGATTTAGCATATGAGTATTATGTCCCTTTAATTGATTAATGTCTGATTTGAGGCCTGATGTGGGTATATAGCTGGCATGGGCTTT
This sequence comes from Bombina bombina, assembly GCF_027579735.1. Lineage (NCBI taxonomy): Eukaryota > Metazoa > Chordata > Amphibia > Anura > Bombinatoridae > Bombina > Bombina bombina. Next base: position 318,457,307 of record NC_069505.1, read on the forward strand.
AAGGCCATGCAGCTGATCTAAGATCTGATCTGGCAAATAATACTGACAGTTTTTTTCAGTGCCATAGGCCTGACGTTTTAATGCCAGGGGTCTAATTTGAGGTTGTTTTTTAAGCAAGCTGACACCTGCTGTCTTGTGTAAAGTTATTACAAGACCAATTTGGCTACAGCTTGAAGGCCAAAGGGAAAAAAACTTTTGGAACTGCAGTGGTCTGTTTTCTGATATTTGGCTCAACTTTACACAATCCTGGCAAATCCACAATAGAGATATAGAGCTGTTTAGACCAGCGTACAGACTGAGTGCCAGACTGCTTTATCTGCACCGATTCATTTTGGTGCCAACTTAATTGTGACTGGTCACTTTTATATTAGTTTTTTATCTTAGTTTTACAAGATGACACTATGTGGCGCCTGCTTGTATTTCATATGTTACAAAACTAATGGTCGTTGCCTATATTATTTGTAGTGGAGCCACCTGGGCTAATCTACTGGACTACTGTCGTCATTCAGACTGTTTTTGACTTTTAAGTTGTTTATACCAATATTAAAGAAACGTTGCTTTTGTTTAGTTGTTTGATTATTTTTTTGATATTATAAAACATTAAGAATTTTTGGCTCTTACCGAAATAGTGTATGTATTATTTTCCATTTAAAGAGCCACTTACTCAGGTTTTATTTTAGATGCTTTGGCGCCCCCTTGAACAATATCGCTGTGTGTGTGGTATGGTGTTTGTTTAAATATCTGGCATGGACTTCATTATAATAGGGGTGAGCTGCTATCTGATAGAGGCTGCAGACAATGAGCTCTGATCTGTAAAACAAATGGACACTTTAATTGTTGGGTTTGATCTGAGGCGCTGGTTCACAGAGGGCCCAAAGGATTGGCTGGATTGCTGTATGGTGTAGTCTCACCAGGTATCTCAACTGATATCCCTAAAAGCTGTAATGAGATTTGACAATGGCGTAGTGCATCCAAACATTGTGAATAAAAAATGTAGATACTCACAGGGTAGAGTTAAATATTCAGCTTCTTTATTAAAAGACTCGTATACAGCTTCTTCTTACAAATGTAGAAAAGCTTTTATTTTGCTCAACGTGTTTCAATGGCTATTACCGTCTTTTTCAAGAGCTTCTAAAATCAATAATACTTCATATAAAAAGTCAGCACCTCCTTTCAAACACACATTCTAGACACAGCTTTGGGAGAGACTTTGGACGGCAGCGGTTCTATTCTCCAGAGGGGAGTGATATCTTTATTTACCATATTGTTTTACAGTTTTTCTTTTGATCTTAAGGCTGATGTTGGTGTCTAATTGGCAGGGGCTTGGATGCTAAGGGTATAATTTGTGGTCTAATGTATATCCAGCATAGGCTTAAGGGCCATTGCTCTAATTTGAGTGTATATCTAAAAGAGGCTACAGGCAGTGGGTTCATATCAGAGTTTTAATGCCTAAAAGGAGTAACAAGACTATGGGGTTTGATCTGAGATCTAATCATCTGCTGGTTTGGCCAGTACTTTGTAGACAACAACTGGCAAGTCTATTGTGCATAAGCATGGGTGTTCTCATTTGGAATGTCACCCTAACGGCTGCCAAACTATCTTAGAAGTGATTTCACTATGCTACAATAAGGCTGTAGCAATGTTGCCTGTGCAGTAATGTCCCATACATATCTTCCATGGGAGGATGGGTATGTGGCAAACTCCCATTAATTCCTTAGATACTAGTTTGTGTTTGTATCTGTGTGTTTGTGTGTATATATATATATATATATGCCATATGTCCCTATTTGCAGAATTTTTCTGAGACCTACCCATAGACCACCCAGACATGTCCATAGACCACCCAGACACACTCATAGACCACCCAGACAACATCATAGATCACCCAGTCACAGCCATAGACCACCCAAACACCCTCATAGATCACCCAGACACGCCCATAGACCACCCAGACACACCCATAGACCACCCAGACAACCTCTTAGACCACCCAGACACAGGCATAGACCACACAGACACCCTCATAGACCACCCAGACATGCCCATAGACCACCTAGACATGCTCATGATCCCACAAACTATCCCCCCATTACCCCGTCCCCTCACAGCATAGCCCTGGCTAGAACCTTGTGCTAGCCCCCTCAATCTCCTGAGTCCCTAATACCTAACCACAAATATTGAGAGTTATGTAGTTGTGTGTACACTTGACACTATATCATCTTGATCTATTTTTTATCAATGATTCGATATCCTCGGTCAGTCATTCCTATATGCATTAATTCTGTGTATCTAAGTTTACCTATCCTGCATATAAAAGATAAGCCAACACCCTGTTAGTTGTCAACATATGAATACCAAAAGCCACAGGAACAGTAGTCTTCCTGAGCCATATATAACCCACAACTTAGGCACTTATAGGCTTGAAATGCGTCAAATGACGCAGGACCTGTTCCGATTGCACCTAAATTTCTTAAACACGACTTGAAAATTGTAAGTTTTGAATGCACTAATAAAATGTTAAGTTTTATTCATCTATAAGTGTCTAAATTGTGGACTATATACGGCTCAGGGAGACCACTATTTCCTGTGGCTTTTGGTGTTCATGTGTTTTGAGTAACCGCCAAGAGGAGGGATAGATATCGGCTAGAGAAACAATGACTGTTGCATAGATGCTTAGTAGCTCTACGTAATCAGTAGAGAAACAAAGTTTTAATTTTTATTCTGATTGTCAACATATATGTGCACATAAGCAGTGACCAAGTGCATCACAGCACAAAACGCGTCTGTGGAGTGCTCCTGTACGTTCACCTGTCTAGGATTTTTTATCTTATGGTTGTATTGAACCCTGATGTTTTTATCTCTTTCTATTAAAATCGACGTTTTAAATATCTTTTGCTGATTGTACGCTACTTTCCTTTGGACTTATATACAGTATGTGCACATACAATGCAGCCTACACCAGTACAACAATACAATATTATTTATATTACTGTATTACTCCTATTAACTATTTTCTTCACTGTGACATTGGCCCCATTGTGTTTGGTAAAACAAGCAGCAATTAGATCCTAATTGCATTTTATTTGTTCATATATAGTTGCACAGTAAACTTTGCACCCATAAAGCTCCTATTGAAGTGCATGAATTCTCCTGAGTGAATTTATATACAGTCTTTGTCATGGGAGATTTTTTTCCCCTAGATACAGTTATGGGGAGGCGGGAACACGTGGTATTGGGGAAAAAAATGTGCATCTGCTCTAATTTCTACATTGCATCAATAAATCATAAACCATTCATGAAAAGAACTGCTGGCAATCATTTCAAAGAAACCTGTAAGAATAATTTTACTTTGAAAAATGACGTCCCTTTGGGTTATTACATCGTTTGCAAACAAACTGTTAGAATTAACTTCTTAATTTACAGAACAGAATATCCAATGTAGTTTTGTTTCTTTAAAAAGTCATAAAACCACAATTTTTTCTTTCATTATTCAGAAAGAGCATACAATTTTAACCAACTTTCCAATTTACTTTTATTATCAAATTTTCTTTGTTGTCTGCAAAGGTCAGCTTGTATTGGAAAAATATTGGATCGGATATGGGAAAAGTCACCCATACAATGGACAGCATAAACCTTAGTGTTCACAATACACCTGACTGCAAGTTATTGACTGAATATCAACAACAAAATGGAAACATTGAATTTAAAAGCCAAAGTCACTTGATAAATGCACCACCGATCAAGCGATAACTCACATTAGATAAACAATAACAATATTGGCCACTGATCTGCGCATGTCTGGACCTGCAATAAACACGATAGCACTGCCTATACCAACAGCACTGATGGCCCTTTTTGAAGACAATTGAAATACGGCAAATAAAAAATGATACTGAATACAACATCACCTTCACTTAAAGGGACAGTAAACACCAAAAATGGTATTGTTTAAAAAGCTAGATAATCCCTTTATTTACCATTCCCCAGTTTTGCATAACCAACACTGTTATAGAAATATACTTTTTACCTCTGTGATTACTTTATAACTAAGACTTTGCAGACAGCCTCCTTATCTCAGATCTTTTGACAGACTTGCATTTCAGGCAATTAGTGATGACTTAAATAACCACATGCGTGAGCACAATGTTATTTATGGCAAACACATGAACTAATACCCTCTAGCTGTAAAAAAAATGTCAAATGCACTGTGATAAGAGGCTGTCTCAAGGACTTAGAAATTAGCATATGAGCCTACCTACTGTAGGTTTAGCATTTAACTAAGAATACCAAGAGAACAAAGCTAATTTGATGATAAAAGTAAATTAGAAAGTTGTTTAAAATTCCATGCCCTATCTAAAACACGAAAGTTTAATTTGGACTTTTCTATCCCTTTAAATGTAAAAATATGAGGAAACTTGTTTTAGACCGTTTGAACTGTGATCACTGCAGCCTAGCTGGATATTAACGGGATATGAAACCAACATTTTTATTTTCATGATTCAGATAGAGAATGCAATTTTAATCAACTTTCTAATTTACTCCTATTATCAATTTTTTTCGTCGTTATCTTGGTATCTTTATTTGCAGGAATATAAGCTTAGGAGCCGGCCCAATTTTTGGTCCATGCCCTATCTAAAACACGAAAGTTTAATTTGGACTTTTCTATCCCTTTAAATGTAAAAATATGAGGAAACTTGTTTTAGACCGTTTGAACTGTGATCACTGCAGCCTAGCTGGATATTAACGGGATATGAAACCAACATTTTTACTTTCATGATTCAGATAGAGAATGCAATTTTAATCAACTTTCTAATTTACTCCTATTATCAATTTTTCGTCGTTATCTTGGTATCTTTATTTGCAGGAATATAAGCTTAGGAGCCGGCCCAATTTTTGGTTCAGCACCTGGGTAGTGCTTGCTGATTGGTGGCTAAATGTAGGAATTTGTGATATGTAAGAACACATACATACTGAAATAAACTTAAAAATATAAATAAAAAAAGGTATAATTTACATATATACAGTATATATATAGTCAAAATGAAACTTTGGTGACTCAAAAAGATCAAACAATTTAAAAAAGAAATTCCAATTTAATTATGTTAAAAATGTATATCTTTTGCTTATTCACTTGTGTTGAAACATAACTTGTTTCCTTAAAGGGACATGAATCCCAATTTTTTTCTTTCATGATTTAGAGTTTGCCATTTAAAAAAAACTTTCTAATATCTAATTTTCTTCATTCTCTTAATATTCTTTGCTGAAAAGCATATCTAGATAGGCTGGGTAGCTGCTGATTGGTGGCTGCACATAGATGCCTCGTGTGATTGGTTCCCATGTGCATTGCTATTTCTTTAACAAAGGATATCTAATGAATGAAGCAAATTAGATAATATAATTAAATTGGAATTTCTTTCATGTAATTGGCAAGAGTCCATGAGCTAGTGACGTATGGGATATACAATCCTACCAGGAGGGGCAAAGTTTCCCAAACCTCAAAATGCCTATAAATACACCCCTCACCACACCCACATTTCAGTTTTACAAACTTTGCCTCCTATGGAGGTGAAGTAATTTTGTGCTAGATTGCTACGTTGATATGCGCTTCTCTGCATTGCTGAAGCCCGATTCCTCTATGAGTACAGCGAATGTCAGAGGGACGTGAAGGGAGTATCACTTATTGAATATGATGATTTCCCTAACGGGGGTCTATTTCATAGGTTCTCTGTTATCGGTCGTAAAGATTCATCTCCTACCTCCCTTTTCAGATCGACGATATACTCCCAATTTACCATTACCTCTACTGATAACTGTTTTAGTACTGGTTTGGCTATCTGCTATATGTGGATGGGTGTCTTTTGGTAAGTATGTTTTTTATTACTTAAGACACCTCAGCTATGGTTTGGCACTTTATGCATTTATATAAAGTTCTAAATATATGTATTGTACTTATATTTGCCATGAGTCAGGTTCATGTATTTCCTTCTGCAGAATGTCAGTTTCATATTTGGGGAATATAAACATTTTTTTAAGAAATGTATTTCTTACCTGTGGTTTAGTCTTTTTTTTCAATTGACTACTTCTTGCAAATTGCAGGCGGTATTAGGCCCGCGGGTGCGTCAAATGCTAAACTTTATTGCGTCATTCTTGGCGCGAAAATATTTTTGGCGCAAAAAAATACGTCTATGACGCAACTTCGTCATTTCCGGCGTCATACTTGACGCCGAGACCTTTCACACGGTTGAGTCATTAGTGACGCGAGTGTGTCATTTCCGGTTATTTTTGGCGCCAAAAAAGTTTAAGTTACGTTGTGCATCATACTTGGCGCCAAACTTTTTCCTTATTTCAATACCCCATTGATGTTTGCCTCTTGCCTTTTTCTCTATCAGAGGGCTATGCTATTTGCATTTTTTCCCATTCCTGAAACTGTCATATAAGGAAATAGATAATTTTACTTTATATGTTGTTTTTTCTCTTACATTTTGCAAGATGTTTCAATCTGATCCTGCCTCAAAAGTTTCTGCTGGAACATTGCTGCCTGACATCGGTTCTACCAAAGCTAAGTGCATTTGTTGTAAAATTGTAAAAATTATTTCGCCGAATGTCATTTGTAATAGTTGTCATGATAAACTTTTACATGCAGATAGTGTATCCATCAGTAATAGTACATTGCCAGTTGCAGTTCCTTCAATTTCTAATGTGCATGATATACCTGTAAATTTTAAAGAATTTGTTTCTGATTCTATCCTGAAGGCTTTGTCTGCATTTCCACCTTCTAATAAACGTAAAAGGTCTTTTAAAACTTCTCATTTAGTTGATGAAATTTCAAATGACCAACAACATAATAATGTTTCCTCTTCTGATGAGGATCTATCTGATACAGAAGATCCTTCCTCAGACATTGACACTGACAAATCTACTTATTTATTTAAAATAGAGTATATGTGTACTTTATTAAAAGAAGTGTTAATTACTTTGGATATTGAGGTAACCAGTCCTCTTGACGTTCAGTCTAATAAACGTTGTTTTTAAACCTCCTGTGGTTTCTCCAGGGGTTTTTCCTATTCCTGAGGCTATTTCTGATATGATTTCTAAGGAATGGAATAAGCCAGGTACTTCTTTTATTCCTTCTTCAAGGTTTAAAAAATTGTATCCTTTACCAGCAAAATCTATAGAGTGTTGGGAAAAAATCCCCAAAGTTGATGGGGCTATTTCTACTCTTGCTAAACGTACCACTATTCCTATGGAAGATAGTACTTCCTTTAAGGATCCTTTAGATAGGAAGCTTGAATCTTATCTAAGGAAGGCCTATTTATATTCAGGCCATCTTCTCAGACCTGCAATTTCTTTGGCTGATGTTGTGGCTGCATCAACTTTCTGGTTGGAGAATTTAGCGCAACAGGAATTGGATTCTGACTTATCTAGCATTATTCGCTTACTGCAATATGCTAATCATTTTATTTGTGATGCCATTTTTGATATTATCAAAATTGATGTTAGATCCATGTCTTTAGCTATATTAGCTAGAAGAGTTTTGTGGCTTAAATCTTGGAATGCTGATATGACATATAAATCTAGATTACTATCTCTTTCTTTCCAAGGTAATAATTTATTTGGTTCTCAGTTGGATTCTATTATTTCAACTGTCACTGGGGGAAAGGGAGTTTTTCTGCCTCAGGATAAAAAACCTAAGGGCAAATCTAAGGCTTCTAACCGTTTTCGTTTCTTTCGTCAGAATAAGGAACAAAAACTCAATCCTCCCCCCAAGGAATCTGCTTCCAATTGGAAGCCTTCCTCAAATTGGAATAAATCCAAGCCATTTAGGAAACCAAAGTCAGCCCCTAAGTCCGCATGAAGGTGCGGTCCTCATTCCAGCTCAGCTGGTAGGGGGCAGATTAAGGTTTTTCAAGGATATTTGGATAAAATCTGTCCAACATCAATGGATTCAGAGCATTGTCTCTCAAGGGTATCGAATAGGATTCAGAGTAAGACCTCCTGTGAGAAGATTTTTTCTCTCACGTATCCCAGCAAATCCAGTAAAAGCTCCTGCTTTCCTGAAGTGTGTTTCAGACCTGGAGTCTTCAGGGGTAATCATGCCAGTTCCTTTTCAGGAACAAGGTTTGGGGTTTCATTCAAATCTACTCATTGTCCCAAAAAAGGAAAATTTATTCAGACCAGTTCTGGATCTGAAAATTTTGAATCGTTATGTAAGAGTACCAACTTTCAAGATGGTGACTATAAGGACTATTCTGAATTTTGTTCAGCGAGGACATTATATGTCCACAATAGACTTGTAGGATGCATACCTTCATATTCCGATTCATCCAGAACATTATCAGTTTCTGAGATTCTCTTTTCTAAACAAGCATTACCAATTTGTTGCTCTTCCATTTGGACTAGCAACAGCTCCAAGAATCTTTTCAAAGGTTCTGGGTGCCCTACTCTCTGTAATCAGAGAACAGGGTATTGCAGTGTTTCCTTATTTGGACGATATCTTGGTACTAGCTCAGTCTTTACGCACTGCAGAATCTCACACGAATCAACTAGTGTTGTTTCTTCGGAAACATGGTTGGAGGATCAATTTACCAAAATGTTTCTTGATTCCTCAGGCTTCCAGATATATTCAGTGTCCATGACTCTGTCTCTAACAGACAAGAGACGTTTAAAATTGGTTGCAGCCTGCTGGCACCTTCAGTCTCAGTCATTCCCTTCAGTGGCTATGTGCATGGAAGTTTTAGGTCTCATGACTGCAGCATCGGACGCGATCCCCTTTTCTTGTTTTCACATGAGACCTCTACAGCTTTGTATGCTGAACCAATGGTGCAGGGATTATACAAATATATCACAATTAATATAATTAAATACCAATGTATGACACTCTCTGACGTGGTGGATAGATCACCATCGTTTAGTTCAAGGGGCTTCTTTTGTTCGGCCAACCTGGACTGTGATCACAACAGATGCAAGTCTTTCAGGTTGGGGAGCTGTTTGGGGATCTCTGACAGCACAAGGGGTTTGGAAATCTCAAGAGGCGAGATTACCAATAAATATTTTAGAACTCCGTACAATTCTCAGAGCTCTTCAGTTTTGGCCTCTGTTAAAGAGAGAACCGTTCATTTGTTTTCAGACAGACAATATCACAACAGTGGCATGTGTCAATCATCAGGGTGGGACTCACAGTCCCCAAGCTATGAAAGAAGTATCTCGGATACTTGCTTGGGTGGAATCCAGCTCCTGTCTAATCTCTGCGGTGCATATCCCAGGTGTAGACAATTGGGAGGCGGATTATCTCAGCTGCCAGACTTTACAGTGGCTTTACATACTTTACAGAGTGGTCTCTCCATCCAGATGTATTTTCTCAGATTGTTCAGATGTGGGGTCTTCCAGAAATAGATCTCATGGCCTCTCATCTAAACAAGAAACTTCCCAGATACCTGTCCAGGTCCAGGGATGTTCAGGCGGAAGCAGTGGATGCGCTGACACTTCCTTGGTGTTATCATCCTGCTTACATTTTCCCGCCTCTAGTTCTCCTTCCAAGAGTGATCTCCAAAATCATCATGGAACAATCATTTGTGTTGCTGGTGGCTCCAGCATGGCCACACCGGTTTTGGTATGCGGATCTGGTTCGGATGTCCAGTTGCCCACCTTGGCCACTTCCGTTACGGCCAGACCTACTATCTCAAGGTCCGTTTTTCCATCAGGATCTCAAATCATTAAATTTGAAGGTATGGAAATTGAACGCTTAGTACTTAGTCATAGAGGTTTCTCTGACTCAGTGATTAATACTATGTTACAAGCTCGTACATCTGTCTCTAGAAAGATTTATTATAGCGTTTGGAAGACTTACATTTCATGGTGTTCTTCTCATAAATTCTCCTGGCATTCTTTTAGAATTCCTAGAATTTTACAGTTTCTTCAGGATGGTTTGGATAAGGGTTTGTCTGCAAGTTCCTTGAAAGGACAAATCTCCGCTCTTTCTGTTTTATTTCACAGAAAGATTGCTATACTTCCTGATTTTTATGCACTGTTTTGTACAGGCTTTAGTTCGTATTAAGCCTGTCATTAAATCAATTTCTCCTCCTTGGAGTCTTAATTTGGTTCTGAAGGCTTTACAGGCTCCTCCATTTGAACCTATGCATTCTTTGGACATTAAACTACTTTCTTGGAAAGTGTTGTTCCTTTTGGCCATCTATTCTGCTAGAAGAGTTTCTGAGCTATCTGCTCTTTCTTGTGAGTCTCCTTTTCTGATTTTTCATCAGGATAAGGCAGTTTTGCGGACTTCTTTTCAATTTTTACCTAAGGTTGTGAATTCTAACAACATTAATAGAGAAATTGTTGTCCCTTCCTTATGTCCTAATCCTAAGAATTCTTTGGAAAGATCCTTACATTCTTTGGATGTGGTAAGAGCTTTGAAATATTATGTGGAAGCTACTAAAGATTTCAGGAAGACTTCCAGTCTATTTGTTTTATTTTCTGGTCCTAGGAAAGGTCAGAAGGCTTCTGCTATTTCCTTGGCAGTTTTTATTTCATTCCCTCCCTTTCTAGTGACTCTTGAGTGGAGATCCACATCTTGGGTATTGCTATCCGATACGTCACTAGCTCATGGACTCTTGCCAATTACATGAAAGAAAACATAATTTATGTAAGGACTTACCTGATAAATTAATTTCTTTCATATTGGCAAGAGTCCATGAGGCCCACCCTTTTTTACGGTGGTTATGATTTTTTTTATGAAGCACAATTATTTCCAAATTTCTTTTGTTGATGCTTTCTACTCCTTTCTTTATCACCCATTGCTTGGCTATTCGTTAAACTGAATTGTGGGTGTGGTGAGGGGTTTATTTATAGGCATTTTGAGGTTTGGGAAACTTTGCCCCTCCTGGTAGGATTGTATATCCCATACGTCACTAGCTCATGGACTCTTGCCAATATGAAAGAAATGAATTTATCAGGTAAGTCCTCACATAAAGTATGTTGTTGTTTAAAATTGTATTCTCTACCTGAATCATGAATTAATTTATTTGGGTTTAGTGTCCCTTTAAGAGCATACTTAGATAGACTCAGGAACATGTATGTGTATTAAGTACTATATATATATATATGCAAAAACATCTGTGATATAGTGCATGAGGCTTGAGCATGCTCATGCGCCTACTTATGTATGTTCATACAGAAAGGAGATCCATTTTAACAAAATAAACCAAAAGAGGGAGTTAAAGGGACAGGAAAGTCAAAATTAAACTTCCATAATTCAGAAAGGGCGTGCAATTTGAAAATTCTTTTAAATGAATTTCTATTTTAAAATGTACTTTGTTCTCTTGGTAAATGTACATATCCTACAGTACGGGAACTAGCTGGTAATTGGTGATTACATACATTTGTCTCTTGTTATTGGTTTACCAGTTGTGTTCAGCTAGCTCCCAGTAATGCATTGTTGCTCTGGAGCTGTCTTCAACTATGTGTTTAATCCATTTGCAGGAGTTAAACACATAGTTATATACAAGCAATAGTACAATAATAAAATATTCTTACATATTAGAGTATTTTCTTTTAGCATTTTTATATGCCTTTAAATATTTATCACAGAAAGGAATTGGGACTTTTTAAAATAGAATCATGAAAGTTTAATTTTGAATTTCATGTCCCATTAAAAAATAATTTATCAACCCATAGTCAGCAGCAACACCTATGGCGGCAAACAGCAGCCTTCTATAAAGATTATTACTAGATTTCCCATGGTGTGCAGGGTCCCATGCATAGGGTTTAAAACTTTTTTCAAGAAAATATGGGAGACTAAGGAATCAACAAATTTGTGTAGAAAATCGATAAATTATATAGTAGTTACTGAAAAAACACCACTTTTATGTTACAGTTTGGTACAAATCATCTTCATCCAGGGGCGGACGGAGACCAAACAGGGAAGAGCCCCCACTGTCTCACACTGACCCAAATTTATTCAAATGTATGCAAATAAACAAAGTAGACTCCCTGCCTGCCCCTACCAGGCCACCCAACCTCCAGGGCCAGGACCCTCAACATCAAGGGAGAGATACAGGGCCCCCAACCTCTAGGGCCGGCCAGACCCCACACTCCATGGCCCTCACAGCGACAGCCCCGCAACAGGCCCCCCCCCTACTCTAGGGCCCCCCACTCCTGGGGCCACCCACTAAACCCACACTTAAGTGCTTAGTTACCGATAGGGCAGCTGTCAGTCCCAGCTTAAGTAGCACCCAGGAGCCATGGAGTTGCCATTTGTGGGCCCCTGCACATGCTGGGCCCTCGGTCCATGTTCTATATGCCTGGCTGATCAGTCTGCCCCTGTCTTCTATATGCCTGGCTGATCATTCTACCCCTCTCTTCTATATGCCTGGCTGATCTGTCTGCCCCTGTCTTCTATATGCCTGGCTGATCAGTCTGCCCCTGTCTTCTATATGCCTGGCTGATCAGTCTACCCCTGTCTTCTATATGCCTGGCTGATCAGTCTGCCCCTGTCTTCTATATGATTGGCTGATCAGTCTGCCCCTGTCTTCTATATGCCTGGCTGATCAGTCTGCCCCTGTCTTCTATATGCCTGGCTGATCAGTCTACCCCTGTCTTCTATATGCCTGGCTGATCAGTCTGCCCCTGTCTTCTATATGCCTGGCTGATCAGTCTGCCCCTGTCTTCTATATGCCTGGCTGATCAGTCTGCCCCTGTCTTCCATATGCCTGGCTGATCAGTCTGCCCCTGTCTTCTATATGCCTGGCTGATCAGTCTACCCCTGTCTTCTATATGCCTGGCTGATCAGTCTGCCCCTGTCTTCTATATGCCTGGCTGATCAGTCTACCCCTGTCTTCATCCACATACTCTTTCAAAACTCTTGCAACCTTATAGTGTTTAAGACACGTGCACGCTCCTGAGCTTATGTCCCTGCTTTTAAACCAAAGATACCAACAGAACAAAGATACATTGGTAATAGAAGGAAATTAGAAAGCTGTTTTAAATTGCACTCTCTATCTGAATCATGAAAAAATAAGGTTTCATGTCTCATTAATACATTCAACTTGAATCCTATTTCTCATTTAAGGGAATTATAGACATTAAACAGATACATCATTATTATTAACAAAATAAGAGTACAGGAGAACAGTATTAAATGTTGGAAATTAAGATTTTACATGTAAAAAATAAGGGAGAAAAAAGTGGGAGCCTGTAAAAAAGTTTGGGTAAATAAGGGAGATCCCTGGAAATAAGGTAGGGTTGGCAAGCATACCCCTGCTGTATTCATGGTAAAAGTTAATGTATTGTAAATTTCAGACGTTAAGAATGTTACAATGAAAAATATATTATTGTACAAGCAAAATTGCATAATTTTTTTAAAAGTGTTTATATATATATATACTAGTCCTAAAGACCATGTACACAGGCCAATTTTTTAGGTACCGCGGTTCCAACCCTTGCTCCCTCTCTCTCCCCCCTCTCTTTTGCGCTTTCTCTCTCCCCCCCTCTCTTTTGAGTTCTCTCTCTCCCCTTATTTTGTGCTCTCTCTCCCCCTCTTTTGCTCTCTCTCCCCCTCTTTTGCTCTCTCTCTCCCCTTTTTTGCTCTCTCTCTCCCCTCTTGTGCTCTCTCTCCCCCCTCTTTTGCTCTCTCTCTCTCCCCCCTCTTTTGCTCTCTCTCTCCCCCCTCTTTTGCTCGCTCTCTCTCTTCCCCCCCTCATCTGCTCTCTCCCCCTCTTTTGCTCTCTCTCTCCCTCTTTTGCTCTTTCTCTCTCCCCTATTTTACTCTCTCTCTCCCCCCTCTTTTGCTCTCTCTCCCCCCTCTTTTGCTCTCTCTCCCCCGCTTTTGCTCTCTCTCTCCCTCTTTTGCTCTTTCTCTCTCCCCTATTTTGCTCTCTCTCTCTCCCCCCTCTTTTGCTCTCTCTCCCCCCTCTTTTGCTCACTCTCCCCCCCTCTTTTGCGCTCTCTCTCTCTCTCCCCCCTCTCTTTTGCCCTCTCTTTTGCTCTCTCTCTCCCCTCTTGCGCTCTCTCTCCCCCCTCTTTTGCTCTCTCTCTCCCCCCTCTTTTGCTCTCTCTCTCTCTTCCCCCCTCATCTGCTCTCTCCCCCTCTTTTATTCTCTCTCTCGCCCTCTTTTGCTCTCTCTCTCTCCCCTATTTTGCTCTCTCTCCCCCCTCTTTTGCTCTCTCTCTCTCCCTCTTTTGCACTCTCTCTCTCCCCTCTCTTTTGCTCTCTTTCCCTCTCTCTTTTGCTCTCTCTCCCCCTCTCTTTTGCTCTCTCTCCCCCCCTCTCTTTTGCTCTCTCTCCCCCCTCTCTTTTGTGCACTCTCTCTCCCTCTTTTGCGCTTTCTCTCCCCTTCTCTTTTGTGCTCTCTCTCCACCCTCTTTTGCGCTCTCTCCCCCCTCTCTTTTAAACTCTCTCACCCCCCTCTTTTGAGCTCTCTCTCCCCCCTATCTTTTGCACTCTCTCCCCCTCTCTTTTACGCTCTCTCTCCCCCCTCTCTTTTGAGCTCTCTCTCCCCCTCTTTGTGCTCTCTCTCTCCCCGTCTTTTGTGCACTCTCTCACCCCCTCTTTTGCGCTCTCTCCCCTCTCTCTTTTGCGCTCTCTCACCCTCTCTTTTGTGCTCTCTCCCCCTCTCTTTTGCACTCTCTCTCCCTCTTTTGCGCTCTCTCTCTCCCTCTATTGCGCTCTCTCTCCTCCTTCTCTTTTGCGCTCTCTCTCCCCCCTCTTTTGCGCTCACTCTCTCCCCCTCTCTTTTAAACTCTCTCTCCCCCCTCTCTTTTGAGCTCTCTCTCTCCCCCCTCTCTTTTGAGCTCTCTCTCTCCCCCTCTCTTTTGCGCTCTCTCTACCCCCTCTCTTTAAAACTATCTCTACCCCCTCTCTTTTGCGCTCTCTCTCCCCCTCTCTTTTGAGCTCTCTCTCCCCCTCTTTTGAGCTCTCTCCCCCCCCCTCTCTTTTGAGCTCTCTCCCCCTCTTTTGTGCTCTCTCTCTCCCCCTCTTTTACACTCTCTCTCACTCTTTTGCGTTCTCTCTCCCCCTCTTCTGCTTTCTTTCTTTCCCTCCTCTGTTTTGGTATCTCCCGTGAGGCCACGCCCCCTTGCCATTCCCGCCGGTCACAACCTCATCACGGCTTGTATGCTGTGTACCCTGCTCTCCCTATCTCGCGCCAGACTTCACAGCTGTTCAGCTTGTATGCTGTGTACCTCATGCTCCCTATGCTGTCACTGACCTCGCTCCAAACCGACACTGATGCTATGTAGCTTGCGGCCGCTTCTCACGCGGCAGACCTCACAGCTGTCACTGGTCTCGCTCCAAGCCGACACTGAATTTGCTGTGTAGCTCGCGGCCGCTTCTCACACGGCAGACCTCACAGGTGGCACTGACCTCGCTCCAAGCCAACACTGATTAAGGCCAGGTATGTTTGTCTCTACTGCGCATGACTGCATCTGACAAACATACCTGGCCTTTAATTATATAGGATATATATTATAGTAAAAGATTTATAATCCTACTTGGTATCTTCTGTTCCTCCTCCTCCCTTTGTTTCCTCTTTTGTCTGATCTGTGACATAGAGAGCAGTTTCATCCAGTCTCTACATAGGCTTTCTAAAGGCTTTCAAAACTCTAAATTTCCAGAGTGTCATATGACACACACACTGATTGGATGTTCATTAGAATTGTCTTAAAAAAAGAGTTCATTCCAATGGGCTGGCATAACATTGTAATAGAAGCATTACTATAGGCACAGATTCAACCCTTTCACGGATAGATTTAAAAAACAAAAAATGTACACATACACTTTTTAATGGCAAAGATTACATATATGGTAAGCTAAAGTTTACCATCAAATTAATAATATACATGTTTTGTTTGAATTTGGACAATGTAAAAAAAATAAACCTAAATTTGTGTTATTTGTTGCATTCTTCTGAAAATGCTAAACATATAGGATGCTGCTTTCTACAACCGAAGTTTCCGGCTCGCCGGAAACTTAAGTTAAGAAGCAGCAGTCATTAAACCGCTAATCCTTAACTTGTCCTCCACCTTTTAGGGATGATTGACACCCCCGATTGACCGTGAATGTGCAGGCGGCATTGCACAAGTATTTCAAAAGAAATGCTTGTGCAATATTAAATGCCGGCAATGTATGCTGTCGGCATTTAGCGATGTTGGGTGGACATGATTTGCTACAGCGAATCATGTCCGCCCAGTAATTGATAAATTGACCCCATAGTCCCAATAACGGAAAACAAATGTAAAATATATACATAGTTTTACATACCTAAAATATTATTTTCTCCAAAACAAATGTAATAAATTACAAATTTTCATATGGTCTACACCCAAATATACAAGCATTTTAAAAAAATATTTTCACACGAATATACAAATTTTTTACGTCTTTTTCACATGTAGAGCTTTACTTTTAGAGGTCAATATGGGAAAATGACTGGTCATGGTTTGACCTGTACTGATATGAATGAACGGAAAATACATGTGCATTCATACTGCAGATGTTTCTAAATCTAACTGTATAAATATAAAGCATGCTATGGAGTTAACTTAAATACATAGTCAACATCACAGTCCTTGAACAACCATGTGTTATTTCTAGGGATGGGCGAATGTGTAAATTTCCGAATTCGAATGTTAGAACGAATGTTATTACCGAAATTCGAATTATAAATCCGAATGTTGATAAGAACGAATATTCTTAAAAATTCTATAATCAAATGTTATTTACAGTTTTCGAATGTCACTTTCGAATTCGAATGTTTATAATTATATTGAATGTCCACATTCGAATTTTCGAATTTAACATTCTATTTAACAAATACTATTCAGAAGTTCAATAGTTCATGTGGTAGGGAATCTAGTAAATTGATACATAATAGATAAAAATATATCATTTTGAATGTTTCTATATAGAATATTGCATAATTCCAATATTACATTTAAAGAAAGCATTAGAAATACTATTACAAATATAAATTCAAATTTTTCGAAACAAATATTTTCCAATGTAATCGTAAAATTCGATACCGAACATTCGAAAATCGAATATTAGAATGTTATGTAAACATTCTAAATTCGATTCAAACGAACAAATGTTTTAAAATTTGTTTCATTTTTCGAATGTTGCGAAACATTCGCCCATCCCTAGTTATTTCAAAAGATGATGTGTTCAGTGACTGGAGCATATGCATATATGCCTGCTCCTGCTTTGGCTCACTGATGTAGTGTGGCACAAAAATGAGCTGGGTGAGTGATTTTACCTATGTATTTAGGCCTTTTTTTAGAGCATAAACACATTAGCACCAATGTACTAAGTGACAGTTGGGATGGTTGGGAACCATGTCCATCTGTCTTCGCAGTGAGCGGGCAGTGGACAAACTGTTATCATAGCACAAGGATTTTCTTGTGCAATGTTGCTCTCTGCTCTCAATCAACCGGAAAATAATGCAAACAAATGAGTTTGGGGTATTTTATCTTCATCACCTCAGAGGTTAACCTTAGGTAAGCAGGCTTGCATGATCACCACAACGGCTCCAAAGCAACTTCTGCTGCTTAACCCACTGTAAAGTAAAATGAATTAATTTAGAAATAAAATGTTGTAACATTTTCGTGATTACAGGATTGGTTTTCAGATGCGGGCCTCTTCAGGGGGGCGCTATAGCACATAATGGGAGGCACAGGAAGAGTGACATGTCGCACTATCCTATGTAAACCACAAGCTGCTTCTAACTTTTGTAAAACATAGAACGGCCAACAATGACACTTGCCATTTTGTGGTTAAGGCAAAGGACGGGATGTAGGTGAAAGAAAGGCACTGAGGTCGAAATAGCTCTGAGATTGTTTGTTGTCTTGATCAGTAATTTACATTTAACCCCTTCCTGCCGCGTCTTATTTGTCTACATCGGAACAAAGTTCAGATGTAAATAAATAGGTAAACATTTAAATCCCACGATCGTTCATGCGATCGCGTGATTTCAATGATGGGATCGGGTCAGGGTGGAGTGCCTATGACGCTAGGCATGCCCTCCAGCCCGCGATTCCAGTTAGAAAGCCGTTATGGTTTCAGTACAGGCAAACAGCTATGACGTTCCATGCCAACCTATCGGTGCTAAAGCCCAGCGCAGTTAGGACAGCATGGAACGTCCTAACGGCGGGAAGGGGTTAACACAGAAGTAACAAAGTGCAAATTGAAACGTGAGTGAAGCACTTTCTTTTGAGTGAACGGAATCAGCTCTTGAGAGCTGTATGTGAACCCTGGGTCAGATGTGAATCCCACAAATTAAAACGAAATATTGCATTTTTTCTTAAAAGAGAAAAAATAAAGTAACATCTATTATGGGGGGGGGGGGTTGTCTTCGACTTTAAAACCCCTGCTCTACAGTACAAGATGCATTCTACAAGACATATATAACAAAAAGAACATTTATACCCAGATACTATTTAATAAGATATGCATTAATTCTACATTATGAACTGAGGTATAGTAATGCTCTTTTTAAGAATTAATTTATACTCTGTCTTTTCTTATCATTTTGACTTTCCTCATTTTTTTTTCTTCAAGAAATCTCTGCTCCGTTGGCTTGTCTTGTTTCTGTCTCCTCATTGAATTCTTCGCTGCTCCCATAGTGACGCTTTTCCTCCCATAAATGTGTAATAGCAGTTCATGAATTAGTGAGCTATCTAAGCAAAATTTCCTCTCATGGTAGGTTGGCTGTCAAATACAATCAGTGTTTATCTCCGGAATTCCCAGCAATCCCTGCTCACCTCTACCTGCTCATTCTTTTATGGAAATATTTCAGATGGTTGTTTTATTTTGTCATTTTTCTTCCTTTCTTCCTTCCAATTGTCCCTTCAGACAAATTCAATATTTATACTTTTTGTCCCCCTCTTCTTTCACTTATTTTCTTCTTATTTTCATTAAAGGGACAGTCTAGTCAAAATTAAACTTTCATACTTCAGCTAGGGCATGCAATTGTAAACAACTTTCCAATTTCACTTTAATCATCAACTATGCTTTGTTCTCTTGGTAATTCTTAGTTAAAAACTAAACCTAGGTAAACATATGCTAATTTCTAAGCCTTTGAAGGCCACCTCTTATCTGAATGCATTTGACCGTTTTTCACAGCTAGAAGAAGTTAGTTCATGTGTGCCACATAGATATCATTGTGCTCCCTCCTGTGGAGTTACTTATGAGAGGGTGCTAAAATGCAAGTTTGTCAGAAGAACTGAAATAAGGGGGCATTCTGCAGAGGCTTAGATACAAGGTAATCACAGAGGTAAAAAGTATATTAATATAATCGTTGGTTATGAAAAACTTGGGAATGGGTAATAAAGGGAATTATCTATTTTTTAAACAATACCATTTCTGGAGTAGACTGTACCTTTAAATCAGCTTTATTGACAATTTAAATAGTACAAAATAGGAACATATTAACACAATCTGTAGAAGACCATATTATTTATACTACTGCTAAATACATAGGAATGGAATATAAACCAAAAGAACTGTAACAGGAATTCAACTGACTGGTCAGATCCTGGAGCAGTCACAATAGACAAAGAAGATATAATAATAATACATAGATGCCTACAATATAATTCAAATGATATATTTGTCTGTAAAATAAGTAAAAGGAGGTAAAGAGTAAAAGACAGGAATCATACGAGATGTAAAGGAGGGAGAGAGAGGAGATGGTGTGAAAGAATATGCATTATGCTGTACTAGAAGATTCCCTATGTCCTTTCTATCCACTTCCCCTTATTTTCTCATTCTCTCTTTGCCCACTACCCACCATTTTGTTTCACCCTCTCCCTGTCTTCTGCTTTCTCCAGTTATGGGTCTATAAACAACATAGGAGTTCTCAGAAATGTTACTGTCAATGTTGACTAAGAAATTAAACTAATTAAAAAAAATATATAAACTATATTGTCATGTAAAGATGTATTCTTACATTTTATAGATAGAACATGCAATTGTAGACAACCTTCAGAATCCAATTGACTTCTATTATCTAATTTACTGTGTTCTCTTGATATCCCTTGTTGAAAAGCATTCCAGGTAAGCCCAGGAGTAGTAATGCAGAGCTGGGAGTTAGCTACTGATTGGTGACTGGACAAAAATGCCTCTTATCAATGGCTCCATGAGCGGACTGAGACCAATCAGGGCCCCGGGCAAAAATTAGGGAAGGGCCCCCACTGTCTCACACTTACCCAAATTTATGCAACTGAACATGGAAGCCTCCCTCCCCTGCCCCCACCAGGCCCCCCAACCTTCAGGGCCAGGGCCTCCAACGTCAAGGGCCAGAGACAGGGCCCCCAACCTTCAGGGCCAGAACCCATACTCCATGGCCCTCACAGCAACAGACTTTTGACAGGACCCCCCACACTCTAGGGCCCACTGAGCAATAATCCCCACATCCAGGCACAAGGGCCCCCCTAAACCCACACTTAAAGAGACTCTAAACCCAAATTTTATCTTTCTTGGTTCAGATAGAGCATGCAATTTTAAGCAACTTTCTAATTTACTCCTATTATCAATGTTTCTTCATTCTCTTGCTATCTTTATTTGAAAAGCAAGAATGTGAGTTTAGAAGCCGGCCCATTTTTGGTTTTCAACCTGGGTTGTCCTTGCTGATTGGTGGATAAATGCTTTCCAGGGTTCTAAACCAAAAATGGTCTGGCTCCTTAGCTTAGATGCCTTCAAATAAAGATAGCAAGAGAACAAAGAAAAATTGATAATAAGAGTAAATTAGAAAGTTACTTAAAATTGCATTCCCTATCTGAACCATTAAAGAAAGAAATTGGGTTTAGTGTCCCTTTAAAGGGATATGAAACTGAAAATGTTTATTTTATTATTTAGATAGAGCATGTAATTGTAATCAACTTTCTATTTTATTTCTATAATTATTTTTAGGTTCAGCATAGTTGCTTAAAATTGCATCCTCTATCTGAATCATGAAAGAAAAAAAATGGGTTTAGTGTCCCTTTAACTGTTTAGCTACTGATAGAGCAGCTGTCAGCCCCAGCTTAAGAAGCACACCAGTAGACCTGAAGATGCCATTTGGGGGCCCCCTACATGCTGGGCCCTTGGTCCAGGTCCTATTTGCCCGGCTTATCAGTCCACCCCTGATTGGCTCACCTGGTGTGTTCAGCTAGCTCTCAGTAGTGTATTGCTGCTTCAGCAAAGAATACCAAGAGAATGAAGCAATTTTGATAACAGAAGTAAATGGGAACGTTTATAAAATAATATACTCAAAATCCTAAAAAAGAATAACAGTAATAGGAGGAGCCTGAAAAGAGAAAGAGAATATATATATGTGTGTGTGTGTATATAAACATTTTCTATATGAATATTAAATCCCCTTTAGTTTAAATAAACATCATATATAATTTTACATTTAAAAAAATATAACACTTTTCTATGTATGCCACACAGTTATGGTTACTGGAACACAGGAAAACTAAACTACCTGAGCTACAATGTATTTAGTAAGTTTTGGTAATTTCTGCATGAGCTTTAAAAGTCTTTCATTACTTTTACTTTTCATAATGACATAGTATACTTAAAGGGACATAAAACCCAAACATTTTCTTTCATGAGTTAGGTAGAATATACAATTTTAAACACATTTCCTTCATTCTCTTAGTATCATTTGTTGAAGGAGCAGCAATGCACAACTGTTTTCCAACTGAACACATGGGTGAGCCAATGACAAATGGTATATCTATATGCAGCTACCAATCAGCAGCTAGAACCTAGTTTCTTTGCTGCTCCTGAGCTTACCTAGCTAAACCTTTCAGCAAAGGATAACAAGAGAAGGAAGCAAATTTAACAATAGAAGTAATTTGGAAAGTTGTTCAAAATTATATGCTCTTTATGAATCATGAAAAAAAAATGGGTTTCATGTCCCTTTAAGTATGTTGTTATTTCATTATAGACACAGGTTAAATGTGTTTACAAGGACTTGAACCTTTGAAGTTCAATTAAACTGCACTGTTTTTGCAGTTTTCCTTTTTTATAGTCACATCACATAGAGAAACAAACTCTTGGTCAATTTAAGACACATATGATATTTGTCAACAAACAAGTACTCTGTGCAAAGCATCTTCAACAGAATCGTCTAGATTTAGAGTTTTGTCGGTAAAGACCCGCGTAGCTAACGCTGCTTTTTTTCCCAGTGCACCCTTAAGACAACGCTGGTATTTAGAGTTGTCTGAGGGGCTGCGTTAGGCTCAGAAAAGGGTGCGTTGAGCCTAATTTTGCTCCACATCAACCCTCAATACCAGCGTTGCTTACGGTAGCGGTAAGCTAGAAAAACGTGCTTGTGCACGATATCCCCATAGGAAACAATGGGGCAGTTTGGGTGGAAAAAAAACCTAACACCAGCAAAAAAGCAGCGTTCAGCTCCTAACACAGCCCCATTGTTTCCTATAGGGAAACACTCTCTAAGTCTGCACCTAACACCCTAACATGAACCCCGAGTCTAAACGCCCCTAACCTTACACTTATTAACCCCTAATCTGCCACCCCCGCTATCGCTGACACCTGCATTATACTATTAACCCCTAATCTGCTGCTCCGGATACCGCCGCAACCTACATTATCCCTATGAACCCCTAATCTGCTGCCCCTAACACCGCCGACCCCTATATTATATTTATTAACCCCTAATCTGCCCCCCCAATGTCGCCGCTACCTTACTTACACTTATTAACCCCTAATCTGCTGACCGGACCTCGCCGCCACTATAATAAATGTATTAACCCCTAAACCGCCACACTCCCGCCTCACAAACACTATAATAAATGTTATTACCCCCTAATCTGCCCTCCCTAACATCGCCACCACCTACCTACAATTATTAACCCCTAATCTCCCGCCTGCACCGTCGCCTCTACTATAATAGTTATTAACCCCCAAACCTAACTCTAACCCTAACACCCCCCTAACATAAATATAATTTAAATGAAACAAAATAATATTCCTAAAATTAACTAAATTAGTCCTATTTAAAACTAAATACTTACCTATCAAATAAACCCTAATATAGCTACAATATAACTAATAGTTACATTGTAGCTATTTTAGGATTTATATTTATTTTACAGGCAACTTTGTATTTATTTTAACTAGGTACAACAGCTATTAAATAGTTAATAACTATTTAATAGCTACCTAGTTAAAATAATTACAAAATTACCTGTAAAATAAATCCTAACCTAAGTTACAAATACACCTAACACTACACTATCATTAAATTAATTAAATAAATTACCTACAATTAGCTAAATTAAAATACAATAAAATAAACTATTCTATAATACAAAAAACCCCCCACTAAATTACAAAAAATAAAAAAGAATTACAAGAAGTTTAAACTAATTACACCTAATTTAAGCCCCCTAATAAAATAAAAAATCCCCCCAAAATAAAAAATTCCCTACCCTATTCTAAACTACCAAAGTAATCAGCTCTATTACCAGCCCTTAAAAGGGATTTTTGAGGGGCATTGCCCCAACGTAATCAGCTCTTTTACCTGAAAATAAAAATATAATACCCCCCAACATTACAACCCACCACCCACATACCCCTACTCTAACCCACCCAAACCCCCCTTAAAAAAACCTATCGCTAACCCCCTGAAGATCATCCTACCTTGAGTCGTCTTCACCCAGCCGAGCCAAATTCTTCATCCAAGGTGCGCAGAGGAGGTCCTTCATCCGGTAGAAGTCTTCATCCAAGCGGGGCAAGAAGAGGTACTCCATCCGGTAGAAGTGTTCATCCAGGCGGCATCTTCAATCTTCATCCATCCGGAGCGGAGCGGAGCCATCTTCAAAGGAGCCGACGCGGAGCCATCCTCTTCAACCGATGACTTCCCGACGAATGAAGGTTCCTTTAAGGGACGTCATCCAAGATGGCGTCCCTTCAATTCCGATTGACTGATAGAATTCTATCAGCCAATCGGAATTGACCCCTTAACGCTGCTTTTGACGGCTAATGCAGAACTCTAAATCTAGGTGTTTGTTTTTGTGCTTAAAGTGACAGTCCACACCAAAAATGTTTTGTTTAAAAACATAGATAATCCCTTTATTTACCATTTCCCAGTTTTTCATAATAAACACTGTTATATTAATATAATTTTTACAGCTATGATTACCTTGTATCTAAGCTTCTGCAGACAGCCTGCTTATCTCAGATCTTTTGACAGACTTGCATTTCAGGCAATTAGTGCTGACTCTTAAATATCTCCCTGGGAGTGAGCACAATGATATCTACAAACAGATCATGTTATTAGCTATTTACAGCAGCCAGACTATGGCCTCTAGTTATCAAGCCGTCAACCGCAAATACGCTGGAATTCCGCAGTGTATTTGTGGCGAGGCTGATTCGCCATAGTTATTAACCCCTACTGCCCGGCAAAAGTAGAATATAGTGACGTAAGCTTCGATCTGCTGGACTCAGTCCGACACAGATCGATTCTTACGTCACTAGAGATGTTCCGAATGCAAGTTCGGCACAATCTGACTACTTTTGGTAGTTATCAAACTACTACCAGGTACGCTCGTCACTATTCCGGGCCAGCATACTTGGATTTCAATCCGCCGCCCTGGAGGCGGCAGATCCCATAGGAATCAATGGGAGTCTGACCATAGCGAAAGTTCATGTTCGCTGCAGCCCGATATCCCATTGATTCCTATGGGAAACGTCTGCACCTAACACCCTAACATGTACCCCTAGTCTAAACACCCCTAATCTGTCCCCCCCCCTACACCGCCGCAACAAAATAAATTTATTACCCCCTAAAACGCCGCTCCTGGACCCCGCCGCCACCTACATTATACTTATTAACCCCTAATCTGCCACCCCCTATACCGCCGCCACCTACATAAACTTATTAACCCTTATCCTGTGGATCCCGGACCCCGCCGCAACTAAATAAATTGTTTAACCCCTAAACCGCCCCACCCGGAGCCCACCGCCACCTATATTAAAGTTATTAACCCCTATCCTGCCCCCCACTACACCGCCGCAACCTACATATTAACCCCTAAACCGCCGCTCCCGGACCCCGCCGCAACTAAATTAAATGTTTAACCCCTCAATAGGCTCAATAGATCAGCCAATAGAATGCGAGCTCAATCCGATTGGCTGATTGGCTGATATATATTAAGGTGCGCTAGGACAATAGATATCAAACACCCCCTTAGTAGACAATATCCCTAATAATTGTCTCAAAAATAATAATAGGAAGGAAAGGTAGGTTAAAGGGAGGCGCTGGAAGCCAAAGATATCAACACAATTTTTTTTTAATACCATCAATATTTAAATAAAACATTTATGCAACTAATGAATTTATAAAGAGGGACGTCTCCCTAGGGTAAATGTAAAATTCACAACACAGAATTGTATACTGCTTAAATAGTTAATATATCATAAATACAAATTAGAAACAAAATAAAACCATAGAAATTTAGAGCTGTATATTCTATGGTTTTATTTTGTTTCTAATTTGTATATATGATATATTAACTATTTAAGCAGTATAAAATTCTGTGTTGTGAATTTTACATTTACCCTAGGGAGACGTCCCTCTTTATAAATTCATTAGTTGTATAAATGTTTTATTTAAATATTGATATTATTAAATTTTTTTAGTGTTGATATCTTTGGTCTTCCAGCGCCTCCCTTTAACCTACCTTTCCTTCCTATTCTTACTTTGAGGCAATGCCCCGCAAAAAGCCCTTTTAAGGGCTGGTAAAAGAGCTGGTTACTTGGTAATTTAGAATAGGGTAGGGCATTTTTTATTTTGGAGGGCTTTATTATTTTATTAGGGGGCTTAGATTAGGTGTAATTAGTTTAAACTTCTTGTAATTCTTTTTTATTTTCTGTAATTTAGTGGGGGGGGGGTTGTACTATAGTTTAGTTTATTTAATTTAATTTAATTTTAGGTAATTGTAGGTAAATTATTTAATTTATTTAATGATAGTGTAGTGTTAGGTTTAATTGTAACTTAGGTTAGGATTTATTTTACAGGTAATTTTGTAATTATTTTAGCTAGGTAGTTATTAAATAGTTATTAACTATTTAATAGCTATTGTACCTAGTTAAAATAAATACAAAGTTACCTGTAAAATAAATATAAATCCTAAAATAGCTACAATGTAACTATTAATTATATTGTAGCTATCTTAGGGTTTATTTTACAGGTAAGTATTTAGTTTTAAATAGTAATAATTTAGTTAATATGAGTAAGTTTTATTTAGAGTTATTAAAATAATATTAAAGTTAGGGGGGTGTTAGTGTTAGTGATAGACTTAGGTTTAGGGGTTAATAAGTTTAATATAGGTGGCGGCGGGGTCCGAGAGCAGCGGTTTAGGGGTTAAACATTTAATTTAGTTGCGGCGGGGTCCGGGAGCAGCGGTTTAGGGGTTAAACATTTAATTTAGTAGCGGCGGGGTCTGGGAGCGGCGGTTTAGGGGTTAAACATTTAATTTAGTTGCGGCAGGGTCCGGGAGCGGCGGTTTAGGGGTTAATGAGTTTAATGTAGATGCGGTGGTGTAGTGGGGGGCAGGATAGGGGTTAATATGTTTAATATAGGTGGCGGTGGGCTCCGGGTGCGGCGGTTTAGGGGTTAAACAATTTATTTAGTTGCGGCGGGGTCCGGGATCCGCAGGATAGGGGTTAATAAGTTGAATATAGGTGGCGGCGGTGTAGTGGGGGGCAGGATAGGGGTTAATAGGTATAATGTAGGTGGCGGCGGGGTCCAGGAGCGACGGTTTAGGGGGTAATAACTTTATTTAGGTGCGGGGGGGCTCCGGGAGCGGCAGTTTAGGGGGTAAAACAGTGTAGTTTAGTGTGGTTGCTTAGTGAAAGGCTATAAAAAAAGCTGCGAAGAAGCCGATGAGCAGCGAGATGACTATTAGTTAACAACAGTCCACTGCTCATCGCCCCATACTTGGTGCGCGGCTTCTTGACAGATTTTTTGATAACTTTGGCAAACATATTCAGGTCCGCGGCAGCGATGGTAGGCGAGCTTCGTCGAGCGTATTGGGCCGGCGAATGCAGCTAAGTAGACGGCTTCATAACTAGAGGCCTACGAGTTAAGCGGTGGACTGTAGAGTCTTATAAATTAGTCTATAAGCCTACTTAGGTTTTACCTTTAACAAAAAATAGCAAGAGAAATAAGCAAATTTGATGATAAAAGTAAAGTTGAAAATTGTTTAAAATGACATGCCCTATCTAAATCATGAAAGTTTAATTTGGTCTTTACTGTCCCTTTAAATCAAGCTCAAAAAAAGGACTTCCAAGGATACAGTTTTTTTTTACTGTTTTACTTTAATTATCTGCTACTGAATATCTCAGCTATTCTCATTGAAGGTGCCTGATACACAGATACTAATGTGGATATAGCACTTTGGTGTTTAGGGTGCATGACTTTGTCTCTATATTTCCCCTTTAGTAGGGGGTTAAACACATAAAAAAGCCTAATACATGGGTTTAGTATTGCATTATTATGTACATTTAACATAGCAGGATGTAGGGAAGCTAAAGTGATTAACTGATGGTAGGTTAACGTCTCATTGCCCTTTAGTTGCTGCATTACATGCATTGAAGAATATCACTTTTGTTTGCCAAAAACGAAATAGTTTCTGGCAATTACTCTCAATGTGAATTGGAATCCACTCTTTTCTGAAAGTGGTATGAGTGGGCAGTACAAGACAAGGCAGCAACAATGTGTTATTTAAATTTAATTTTGCAGGAAAAGACCTCATCAGTAAGCCACAGTAGCTGAAAATTAATCAGCTGTTCTATCTATACATTGAAATGTCAATTTCTTAAGTCAATATCAGACGCTTTTCTTATTTAATTTGTTCTGAAAAGCTTTCTCAATGTAATTTGTATGCTTATTAGTAAAGGATTGAGGAAATCCTCATCTGATAATCATGTATAGCTGGGCTAATGCTATTTTTAAAACCAATTTTACATTTTTATGAGAAAAGCAAGGAAGAGGAATTAACTGGTTTTATTACTTACAGCAAATCTGAAACTGTTACAGATATTTTTTTTTAATGTAATATTTTTATCGCTTTAAAAGGGCAGAAGAAAATTACATCTAGATTTAAAGGGACATGAAATACAATTTTTTTTGTATGAGTCAGATAGAGTGTAACACTAACAGTCGAAAAATTATATGCTCTAATTAATTAGCGCATGTTATTTTAAGACTAGCGACCCTGCACTATTGTGTGTTTAACCCCCCCGCAAAGGGGTTAAAGACACAGTAGAAGTGCCGCTTGGGACACGCATCGCTCTGCTGGTTCCGAGCAGAGGCTGGTGCACTGCTGGTCCCGAGCAGTCGTACCACTGCTAAATCATCTGAATGCCAGTTATATGTTGGCATGTGGGGCAGACTGGGCATCATTTTTCTATCGCAATATGTTCACTTTTATACTTTGACAAGTATTGTTTTTAAAAATATTTATTTCTATTGTTTGTTAAAGCACCGTTTCCATTTTGGCGTGTTCTTAAAACAAGATGGCGTCTTCCAGTTTCTGTTGATAGGACCTATAAATATCTTTTTATACTAGATTTTAGAAGAACAGAAACTGTAAAGCATGAACCCTGTTCCCTTGCAACATTGTTTTTGAGTCAGAGGACCTTCAAACGAGATTGCACATTTGTGACCGGGTTTTTATAGGGTACACACCTTTGTGCATGCTAAGTCCAAATACGGTTACAATAGTGCATTTCAAAGTGTTTGCACCAACACTATTTAATGCACAGTCACAAAGGCACTTTCCAGTTTACAACTTCAAATGTAGGTGCAAGTACTTTGAATTGAAATGCACTGTTGTGATTGTGACTGTGTTTGGACTTAGGGGTTGATTTATCAAAGGCTTCGCACCCCTACGACTGCAGGTAACTCTTCGCCATCTCTTAGGTGGCAAATTTCTGCCTGCGCGTGATTGACTGTGCGGGGGCGGCGTTGCACAAGAGCACAAAATTGTGTTCTTGTGCAATGATGCTTTCCGCTAGTGGAATTCAGTCTGCAAGAGGCGAGCTGCGGCGCACAGGGCCCCTGTCCGCTGTAGCTTGATAAATCGACCCCTTAGAGTTCAGTAAGTTTTTTTAAAATCTAGGAGTTAGCTGAACACATCAGGTGAAATGACAAGAATAATATATGTGCAGCCACCAATCAGCAGCTATTTCCCAGTAATGTAATGCTACTGCTGAGGATATATACATATGCTTTTCAACAAATGATACCAAAAGAATGATGCAAATTTGATAATAGAAGTAAATTGATAATAGAAATAAATTGTTTAAAATTGTGTACTCTATCTGAGTCAATTTTAACGTTACTGTCCCTGTAATTCTGCAGGGTACACTCTTGCACTTTTGGGCACATTGGATAGCCACCATTTTAAAGGTTAAATTGCAGAAAAAGCAGGCAAAATAAATGAATGAATGCACATAACAAGTACATTGAATTGTATGTTTTTTTTTCTGTGCCATGAAAGTTAATTTTGGCTTTTATGTCATTTTAACAAAAGATACCAAAAAAAAAAGGTAAACTAAATAATAATAAGTTAATTCTTTAAATGTATTCTCTGAATGAATCATGAAAATTTTATTTTTACTTATATGTCGCTTCAAACAAAAAACCATCATAGCTGCAAATAGTTTGAACTGATCATTTTTATAAACATAAAGAAAGCTATGTCCTGTTGATAAAACTGGACACTTAAGCTTTGTTTTTGCTCATTGCAACAAATGTTATTCGGATACAAAAAGACGCATTGGGCCCAATAGAGTGGGGTAGAAGGTCCATGGACTGTGGTTCCACTGATCTACACTAACACACCTTTGTTTTGACTTCAGCCTTGATTCGGATAACTGGGGGACTGTACTAGAACAGTGGTTGTGCTTAGCAAACACCAGATCCTCGTTGAGCTGCTTAGTGAACCTCTGTTGTCTGTAGAGGAACGTTTTGTTGCACGTTCCCATGAGACAACTCACACAGTGCTTGATTCTGAACTTCATAAGAAAAAGTGCCCGGCGTCTCCAAGCTTTAATTTCGCCTGAATAAAAGCTCTACAAAAAGGAGGCTTATGAAGAATGACTGTGAAGCTTTAGAGTCTAATCTGTATGAAATAAAGATAACACGCAAGAACGCGATAGAACGGTGTCCTTGGAAAGTAACATGGAGGACACAAAGAGACAGGATTTAGAATACGGCTGTTATTCCCAGTTCCCAGTGACACAGATGGAAGTTTTTTTGTTTCACTAGTTCTACAAAGTCAAAAGGACATTTTAAAATGATTCTGCATAGATACAAACACACTGATTACTGTGGAGGTCGAAAAAGCAATGCAGCGTTAAAATCACTAGAGCGCAATCCATTGCTTTTTTGCCCAGGTAATATTATGTACATGGAAAAAGTGTGTGTGTCCCGGAATCATTGGTTATTTTGAAGCCGCTAGAAAAGTTTGGGAAAATTACAACATTAGTATGTGGATAATTGTTTTGCCAGAAAACCTATATTAGAGGCTTTCTGGCAAACAATTATCCACATACTAATGTAATTTATTTTGTGTTTTCTTTATCAGCTTTTTTTCCTCTTGTCTGTTTCACATTTATTTGCCACTAATGCTTGTGTGAAAATCCAACAATAGTGTTCTGGGAGTAGGAGACTCTCAGCCAGTAAGCAGTTAGTTTTAGGTACCATTTCTACACAGACATTCCTTTCCTGTTTGCTTCAATATCAATTTCAACACTTTCAACTTATACAAAAATAGTTTAATTCCTGTTCTTTCATATGTGCTTTGGAATTATTTGATTTTAATATTCTTTTAATGTATACTGAAAAATGTATGCCTTTAATGTATCTGTCTGTCTGTCTGTCTGTCTGTCTGTCTGTTTGTCTGTCTATTGTCACATATATTTAAAGGAACATTAAACACTTAGAGATGGTAATATAAAATGATAAACTGTATATATATAAAAAAAAAACTCTGCAATATACTTTCATTATGTATTCTGTCCCCTTTTCCTGTAATTCTGAAATTGTGAGCTTTTGTTGTTCCTATTATAAATGGAAGGGCAGAACACTGTTATATTACACACAGCCATTGGCTGCACACTCTATTGACCTATTTATAACTGTCCCTAATTGGCCACTGCAGGGAAGGTAACCTAAGTTACAACATGGCAGCTCCCATTGTTTTATAGACACTAAAATGTTACACTTATTTTGTTAATATTTAAACAACTAATTAAACTTTAAAAAATACATCTACATGTTATTCTTAGACTAATCTTTTTTTCTAATGCATTATTCTATCTAGTATTTATTTAGTGTTTAATGCCCTTTTAATAATTTTAGTAAAGGCTATACTTATGTTACATAATTCTGCACATAGTATATATATCTTAGACTTATCCTGTCCCTTTAAAGCTGTATCCTCTCTCAGTGGACCACTAGATGGAAAATGTAATTCCAATTTAAAGGGACATGACACCCATTTTTTGCTTTCATGATTCAGATAAAGTGTGCAATTTTAAACAACTTTCTAATTTACTTAAATTATCAAATTTTCTCCGTTCTCTTGGCATCTTATTTTGAACAGCGGAGATGTACGCTCAGAAGCATGCATTTGTCTGGAACACTATATGGCAGAAGTTTTGCAAGAATGTTATCCATTTGTAAGAGCACTAGATGGAAGCACTATTTCCTGTCATGTGGTGCTCCAGATGCCTATCTATGTATCTCTTCAACAAAGAATACCATGAAAACAAAGCAAATTTGATTATAGACGTAAATGGGAATCTGTTTTTTAATTCTATTCTCTTTCTGAATCACAAAAGAACGTTTTTGGGTTTCATGTCCCTTTAATGTTAAGTAAATTAAATATAATCTTAGTGTATGCATCATTTAGACTATATATATACCCTTGTCATCTTTGTTAATATGAGAAGCATATAACTAAATGATTTCAGTGCAATAATGACATCAAATCCAAGGATAGTAACAGATATTGAAGAAGTAAAGTATTTTCTCCCTATTCGGCGCTTGTATACAAAACACTTTAAGTATAGGTTGCTTCACCAGATCAATAAATGATATAATACTATTATGTCCTCAGGCTAAAAGGCATCTATAACTCTTTGTGTGTTGTGCTATTGCTCCCTTTTCTGTGTTTTTCACAGCAGAGCAAAATTGCTTAACATAAAATCCCTCTTCCAGAGTAACTTTATATTTGGAGAAAAAAAAAAAAAGAAGATACAAATATAAGCCACAAAAAGTCAAAGGCGAGCCTATTATAAGAAAAAAAGGATTCTGGGAGATTAGGCTGCTGAATTTAAAGCAGTTTACTTTACAAGGAAATACTTGTATGGAACTATAACAGAATCTAGCTTATCCGAATAAGATACACAAAATCTCTGGGATAACAAGCTAAAAAAAATATTGGAGTTTAAGTACAAAGTTTGGGACTTCCATTTCTAAGAAATGACTAACTTTTGGCGGTTTTTGTGTTTGATAAACAATTGAATGTAGACAATAAAATATACAGTATATAGAAGATACAAGTTTCAGAGACGTTTTGAGATGATAAAACCCTGTTTCTATCTATCTATTGGGTACTTATAGAGCGCAAACTAATCACCCGTGAGGGACTCAAAGCGCCAAGGCTGTTTGAGGTCTGTTCTCCCATATGGAAATACTTGCATGGAATTAAAACAAATTCTAGTTCAACTAAATTAAATAATCACAATCTCTATTAGAGTTTAGGTACAAAGTTTAAAGCTGCGATTTCTGTGAAATTACAAACGTTTTTGGGTCTTTTTCTGTATTATTAGAAGGCAATGAAATGTAGACAAATATATATATATTCCACAGAGAAGTTTTAGAGGAAAGTTTAAAGATATGGTCACACATGAGATTCATGACACGCTATTTGAGGTCTGTTCTCCCAAACAAGTGTAGTGTAAAATTACACTATGAAAATAAAAACATTTAATTTAAAAATCTCTTCTTCCCTTCTTGTGTGATCAACAAGGCTCAGAAATCTATAGCAGATTGTTTAGATAGGCCTAGATTACAAGTGGAGCTTTACTTTTTTATCGCTCATAAGTGCTAGCTGCGCTCAAGGCAAAATCAATATTGCCATATTAAAGTAAACATTTAGCGCATGAGCAAAAGACCCAGTCTTTTCTTCCTATCACTTTCTAACCCAAATTTCCTCTAGACCAGGGGTCATCAACCTTGGCTCCCCCTACTGCATCTTCACAGTAAATACATATATATGCATTTTGTGATTGGCTGCTAGCTGTCACATGATGCCGTTGGAAGGAAAATGTAACAAATCTACTAAACATTTGAAACTTTAACTAAGTGCTTTTGCATTGTCTATTTATTATGCATTTATTGATTGTGTTAGTCTGTTGTGTTTAGTGGTCCTTTAATTAACTTGCTTTGTTCTGTTGTCATCCTTGGTTGGAAGTTTTACCTAGGTAGGCTCAGGAGCAGCAATGCACTACAAGGAACTAGCTGCTGATTGTTGGGTGCACAAATTTTCCTCTTGTCATTGGCTCACCGAATGTGTTCAGCTTGAGCCCAGTTGTGTCTTGATGCTTTTTTAACAATGGATACCAAGAGAATGAACCAAATTTGATAAGTAAATTTAAAAGTGGTTTACAACTGTATGCTCTATATGAATCATAAAAGTAAAAATTCTGGGTTTCATGTAACCTTAAAGGGACAGTACACACATTTTTATATAACTGCATGTAATAGACAATAATATAAAGAAGAATATACACAGATACTGATCTAAAGCTTCATTACAAAGCCTTTTAAAAACATACTTAAAAGCTCCTAGTTTAGGGCTGTGGATGAAGTTTGGCTGGGATAACCAGTGAAAGGGGCTGAGAAAGAAGGAAGACCAGACCTGCATATAAAAAGACCCATTACACAAACAGAAGGAAGCAGGAATCTGTAGACTTGAGTCTATATCTGATACTTTGGGGCTTGGTTAGGATTCTGAAAATCAGCACAATGTTATTAAAAAATAAGCAAAATATTGTTACAAAAATACTCTGAGATGGGCTACATAAATGGATCATCTACAAAACACTTATGCAATAAAAAATCTAGCATACAGTGTCCCTTTAAAGTGATATAAAACTCAAAACATGTATTTTATGATTCAGACAGAGCATGCAATTTAAAAAAAAAAAGTTTCCATTATACTGTAAAGTAACTTCAAAGCATTTTAGTGAACTACCCTTAAAGGGATATGAAATCCCAAAAATGTATTTCATTATTCAGATAGAGAATACAATTTAAAACAACTTTCCAATTGACTTCTATTATATAATTTGCTTCATTCTTTTGATATTCTTTGTTCAAAAGCATATCTAGATAGGCTCAGTAGTTGCTGATTGGTGACTACACATAGATGTGTCGTCTGATTGGCTCACCCATGTGCACTGCTATTTCTTCAACAAAGGATATCTAAAGCATGAAGCAAATTAGACCATAGAAGTACATTGGAATGTTGTTTAAAATTGTGTTCTCTATCTGAATCATGAAATAATTTTTTGGGGGTTTAATGTCCCTTTAATGAAATACATAGTTCCCAAGGAAAAAAATTGCCTTTAACACAATCACTGAGGGGTCTGGAAATACTGAGGAGAATCACCAGACCAGAAAGGTTTAGGGCATTGATCATTCTGAAACAATTCTTGAGACTTGTCAGGTCTATAAATTGCCATTTGCTTGTGTCAGTGTGACATAAAAACATAACATTGACACAAAAATGCCACGTTTGACATCGTGTTTAAACAATGTCTCTCTAAAAGTGTCAGCATATGCTTATGGATGTATAAGAATTGCTTTTCACTTCTGCTGTATAACATATGGAGCCATATGCCTCCTCATTATAATACAAGCGGCAACATGAGAGTTGCTTGACACATGAGCTACACATAATCTAAAAACAAAATGGTGGCTCATTGGCTTCACAATAGTGCCTAAGCGATTATGTTTAAGAGGCATTTGTCCCTTTTGTTCTTCGGTCAAACACCCATAAATGGAACTTGCAGATCCCAACTATCTCTAATTTTGGAATCTTAGTCCAACTGTGCTGATTTCTTAAAGGGACATTCAGCCAAAATTGGAATCCACATTGAGGCATTTCAGTATTTTACACACAGCACATGCTAACAGAGCCTAAGGTGCTTGTGCCATCTGAAAATGACTCAGTTTGTTAAAGGGACAGTCAACTCAATTTTTTTTATTGTTTTAAAAGATAGATAATCCCTTTATTACCCATTCCCCAGTTATGCACATAAAACATGGTTATATTAATACACTTTTTACCTCTGGGATTACTTTGTTTATAAGCATCTTCTGACGCCCCCCTGATCACATGACTTTATCTATTAACTTGCATGTAAGCCAATTAGTGCTGTGTTCGAATACACGGGCGTCAGCACAATGTTATCTATATGGCTCACATGAACTAGCTTCCCCTGATGTGAAAAGCAAATACAAAAGCATGTGATCATGGGGCTGTCTTTAGGGACTTAGAAACAGACAGAAATTTAGAGGTTTAAAGATTATGCAGTGTATTAATATAACCATGTTGGTTGTGCTAAGCTGGGGAATGGGTAATAAAGTAATTATCTATCTTTTTAAAAAATAACAATTTTTGTGTTGACTGTCCCTTTAATTGCTGAGATGATACAAGCCCCACTGGTATACTGAACAGCTGCAGTTATTTACAATGCTGGTGCACTGGGAATATCTAGCTATGCTTCACATGCACGTGCAGAGAAAAATGTTAATGCTAAAACTTTGATAACTTTTACTAGAAGCATTTTTGCTAATTCATGTATATTGCAAATATGTTTTTATTCAAAGATGTCATTAAACTATGTGCATTTAAATTTTGATCGGAATGTCCCTTTAAGCCTCCATCCTGTTTGCATGCTTCAGATAAAAAATATGTTGCTTGTACAGTATGCTAAACCACTGCTCACAGCCCTCCCATAGGTTTTTAGACAGGAACTGGAAAGGGCAAAATAGACTACTATGCCCTTGTCTACCCTATAGCAGGGTGCTGCTCATGGTGGTGGAACTAAGTAAAAAATAAGCTACACTCTTTGTATTCCACCATATTTAAAATATAACATATGGAAGTGGTTAAAACAACTTTCCAATTTACTTTAATCGTCAAATTTGCTTTGTTATCTTGGTATTCTTTGTTAAAAGCCAAACCTAGGTAGGCTCACATGCTA
Source organism: Bombina bombina (assembly GCF_027579735.1). NCBI lineage: Eukaryota > Metazoa > Chordata > Amphibia > Anura > Bombinatoridae > Bombina > Bombina bombina. The sequence continues at coordinate 318,493,602 of NC_069505.1, forward strand.
ATTTATTAGCCCTTGAAGGCCACCTCTTATCTCAGTGCATTTTGACAGTTTTTGTACAGCTAGACAGTGCTAGTTCATGTGTGCCATATAGGTAACGTTGTGCTCACTCATGTGGTGTTATTTATGAGTCAGCACTGATTGGCTACAATGCAAGTCTGTCAAAAGAACGGAAAAAAGGGGCAGTCTGCAGATGCTTAGATACAAGATAATCACAGAGGTGAAACGTATATATTAATATAACTGTGTTGGTTATGCAAAACTAGGGAATTGGTAATAAAGGGATTATCTTTAAACAATAAAAATTCTGCAGTAGACTATTTCTTTAACAAATTAATAAAATAACACGCTCACGCTCACACTTTCACTCACTCTCACACACACTCTTACATACACTCTTACACACTCTCACCTACACACTGTCATACACACATACACTCACACACACCCTTACACACACTCACACACAAACACACACACAGTCACACACACTCACACAAACTCACACACATGCTCACACACACACACACTCATACACACTCTCACACACACACTCACACTCACACACACCCTTACACACACTCTCACACACACTCTTACATACACTCCTACACACTCTCACATATACACTGTCACACACACACACTCACACACACCCTTACACACACTCACACACAAACTCACAGACACACACGCTCACACTCACACACACACACGCTCACACACAAACACACACATACACACTCTCACACACACTCTCACACACAAACATAAACTTATACACACTTTCACACGCACACACTCATACACACTCTCACACACACAGTCACTCACACACACGCTCACACACACACTCATACACACTCTCACACACACTCTTATTTATACACACTCGCACACACAAACTCACACACACACAGTCACACACACTCACACAAACTCACACACTCATACACACTCTCACATACACTCACACACACTCTCACACGCACACACTCATTCACACTCTCACACACAAACTCACACACACACTCAAACACACACACACACTCATACACACTCATGCACACTCACACACATTCTCATACACAAACTCGCACACACACACACACACACACACACACACTCTCACACACACTCTCACACACACTCATACACACTCTCACACACAAACTCACACACACAGTCACTTACACACACTCTCACACACACACTCATACACACTCTCTCACACACACAGTCACACATACTCACACACACTCTCACACACACACAATCACACTCACTCACACACTCTCGCATACACACTGTCAATGCTACCAAATTTGGCAGAGTTTACAAATAAACTTGAGAATAAACAGTGATGATCTTTCTATTTGATTACCTCCATATGTTATATTTGTAATATAACCCAGGATGCTGAACCAAAAATGGGCCGGCTCTTAAGCTCACATTCCTGCATTTTCAAACAAAGATACCAAGAGAATGAAGAAAAAATAATAGGAGTAAATTAGAAAGTTTCTTAAAATTACATGTTCTATCTGAATCATGAAAGAAGAAAAAAATGGGTTTCATATCCCTTTAATGTTTTTAAGACAAATTAACATCCTTATTACTGCAATTATTTTTCAATAGCCAAACTTTACTCACCATTTGCCTTAATTGTAAAAGTCAATCTGGGCTTTAGTCTGCAGACAAGGCTAACCACTATAATAAAGTTAGTATAAAATAAAAGAAAGGGGGCAAAATAAATAATATATATTGCAAAGTTGTTTCATTATGTATAACTAAACATTTTGTATACACATGTAAAGGTGTTTACTGTTCCTTTAACAAAGCAATACCATCTAATCAAATAATGCAGCAAGTCCTGTCATATAATAACAATTGATTAAAAATATCTGTTGAATGTTACCATACATATTGCTAGCAATTATATATGTTTCATACAAGTACACATTGATAGTAGACTGCATAGGGATATGTTTTATGAATCGTATTTGTTATCTTCTGATTATAGCACTATATAGCATAACTATAATTACATACATATATACATAAACTATAACATAGCATTACAAAATAACCACTGTACTCATTTCTCTAATTTTTTTATAATAGTTAACATATTTGTAATATTTTAATCACATAATATTTTATTTTTCAAACATATATTTAAATTAAAAAGGCGATGGCAAAGCCATGTATGGCTGCTATTTCTAAACAAAAGGGATCACAGAGAAGCTTTTACAACCATTTGTGTCATGATTGCACAAGCGGTATGTAAAAGAGAGAGAGAGACAGAGAGAGAGAGAGAGAGAGAGAGAGAGGAGAGAGAAAAGAAAGTGTAGTTCATTAACAAATCTAGATAGGCCAAAAAGCTTGTTTTTCCCACAGAAAACATTTTGTGCGTAGTGGAGGATTTTAAACTCATCTTTTACCTCCCCCTAATTTTAAATGTTGTTATATATATATATATATATATATATATATATATATATATATATATATATATATATATATATATATATATATATATATATATATAGTTTTAACAGGTAAATAAAAAACAAAAAACAAGGCTCTATTTCTGTTTAAATGGAATGATAGCAAAAATACTAAAAATTCTCTGGTATTTTGGGCAAGTTCTTCTCTGAAAGTCCCAGTAGTGAAGGGGTTAATTTAATTAAAACAATTACTTATTGATTTGAAAGAATATATTCAAATGTATAACATTATTGATATTAACAGTCAAGTGATGTCAGCAATGATGTCTTTGAATGTTGTAATGAAGGTATATACACACTCTCACACACGCTCACACACTCTCTCACGCTCTCTCACACACACACTCATACACAATCTCACACAATCTCACACACACACTCATACACAATCTCACACAATCTCACACACACACTCATACACAATCTCACACAATCTCACACACACACTCATACACACTCTCACACATACACTCATACACACTCTAACACATACACTCATACTCACTCTCTCACACACTCACACACTCTCACACACAGGGCCATCTTTAACACAGGGCAAAAGGGGCAACTGCCCAGGGCTCAGTCTTTGTTGAGGGGCCCAGACTGCTGATGTCATGTGACATGGGGGGGGGACACAGTCAGTCTTAATATTGTCACAGTCAAAAGATCCTTGCTTATATTTATTTGTGAGAAACTGTGCCAGACCGTACCAGTGTCATGTGTCATTCCAAGCTAGTGCCATGTGCTGTTTTAGATGTGCACTGTGCAGCACTGGATGCTAAGCCCTAACTCTGCATCCAGCCAATCCCACTGCATCAGAAAAGGTCCTGCTGGGGTTACCACTGTTACCAGGTAACTGCTCTGGTGGTGGGAATGTTTCTGGGTAGGGCTGACTGTAGGCGCATGCAGCAGAAAGCTGGAGTGGCAGGCACGTGAGGATTTGAGCATCTGTGCAGCTGCACACACTGCTCTCGTCTGTATCCATGCAGCCTTGCGCAGACAACATCCAATCTGCTGGTCCCCTTAGTCCTGCTCTTTTTGCTGTGGCTCTAAGATCAACTAACTGAAGTTTGTTAGGGGAACAGTGCTTTGTAGAAAGGTGTCAGTGGGAAGAATAAGTGAGTGTACACACACCACTCCCCATGCAGCATTGACTAGTGCAGGACTCTCATACACTCTCACACACACTCTCATACACTCTCACACTCACTCTCATACACACTCTCACACATACACTCACACACACTTTCATACACACTCTAACACATACACACACACACTCTCTCACACACGCACACACTCTCACTCATACACTCACACACACTCTATCACACACACACACTCACTCATACACTCACACACACTCTCTCACACACACACGCTCTCACTCATACACTCACACACACTCTCTCACACACACACTCTCACACACACTCTCTCACACACACACTCTCACTCATACACTCACACACACTCTCTCTCACACACACACACACACACTCTCACACATACACTCATACACCCTCTCACTCAACTTTTAAAGGTGCTCTTTTGTAAGACATGTATTTGTAAGGGAGTAAGCAAAATAGCCATAGGGGATTTGTGTGATATATAATTCCTCACATTAAAATGGGCTGGAGTGATATTGTTTGTGGTCTATGTGCTGTAAAATCTGCATTACCCCTGGAAAATGCAGTACACAAAAGCTAAAGGTATCTTTTGTCCGTTTAATTCTGTTGCCTGGTCACAGCAAGATACTAGGACATCAAAATTGTTATAATCAAACACAGCTGCCTCCATTAAAAGAATATATGGGATAAGCCACCTGTTCCAGTGGGGATATTATTTCTACTTGAGGGAAAGATTGGGCAATTGAAATAAAAACTATGCGTCAATGTTGCAATAAGATTTCTCTTTTTTCCACAGAAATCTACTGGATATGGACACATTTTCAAAATCTGACCCTGGTAAGTTAATTATAAGTTAATATATATAATATTAGCAATTATGAATGGTATGATGTGTGATGTCAGCAATGAAGCCACCCATCATGGTACATGATGATGTAATTATTGATGTCACAAAAAGGCTACCAGGGTGTGGGAATGGGATTTAGGTTTGAAATATTCTGTTTTTTGAACAGAACATTTAAATGACTCAGGGATTAACATATACTTCTATAAATTCTATGGAAGTTGCTTAAAATATACATAATTAAAATATTAACCCCTTCTCGACAATGCATTTGCATATTTTTTGCCATTAATATATTTTTGAATTTCCTGAATTAAAAAAAAATAATTAAAGAAATAGGAGAAAATAAATAAATAAATAAATAAAAAAATAAAATAAATAATAATAATAAAGAAGGGGATTTGATTTGTACATCATCTTAAAATTTTGTATTTCTTCGCCCAAAAGGTCCTGTGAGTGCATTTCATTTGGAGATATTATTTACATATTTGCACCCAGGTAGCAGCCAGCAGGTGGGTGGATCAGCTATTTGGACTTTTATTTATATATATATATATATATATATATATATATATATATATATATATATATATATATACCCATATATATATATTTATATATAAAACAATGAAACCCTTAGAGACAACACATTTTAGAGACAGCGTACCCTACAAATCCCAGTGATCCATTTTACCTGTTGGAGTATATTTAGTTGTTTACAAATACCTCCTTTATTTTAGATCGACCTTTAAAATAGCTGATTTTGCCGGTGGCATCCCTACCTATACTGAAAGTATTGGCTACAGAAAAGCAAAAGCTATGGGTATTTAAAGATGAACCAAATTCAGTTACATCAATACTTATGTCTTGTGACCTGTGAACACTGTTGTAGGTTTACAAAAAAATTCAGTATTAGCTCTAGTAAATTACGTATTAAAAATATGTGTGTTTATGGGGATTAAACCAGCAGCTTTCAGCAGATAGCACATAAACACTGGTCCTTAGCTAACCTGTTTTGTGCTAAACTTCCTCTTTTCATAATGATGTCAAACAGCAAAAGATAAACAAGTTGTTTAAAAAATAATGCTAAGTACCTGAACTGGGAATTGAACCAAAGCATTTAATGCACAAGTCTTAAACATTAATGGTGACCTGACCAATCTCATCTTGCAGTAAATTTCATAACACTTTTCCTTTTCATAATGATGTGACATAGCAAAAGATACATAACTAACAAAAACAGAAAAAAGCAAATGCCTACAGTAGGAATTAAAACGGCAGCTTCTTGCATACAAAGCATAAACATTAGCTTTGGCCTAAGCTGTCTTAAAGGGACATTCCAGCCAAAATTGGAATCCACATGGATGCATTTCAGTTTTGAATAGAAACATTTTTGTAACATACATGTATTAGCAAAAATATTTCTAATAAAAGCTATAGCAGTTTCAAAAGTGTATTTAAGTATGCACCGTGCATCAGCATTTTAAACACAGCCCTTGGTCAGAGAGTCTTAGGTGCTTGTACAGTCTGATAATGATTCAATTTGTTAATTGCTGACATGATACAAGCCCCACTGGAGCTCTGAGCAGCTGCAGTATTTAAAATGCTGGTGCACTGAGAATATCTAGCTATGTTTCACATGCACGTGCAGAGACAAATGGTAACACTAAAACAGTGATAACTTTTACCTATATGCATTTTTGCTAATACATGTATATTGTAAATATGTTTCTATTCAAAGATGTAATTCATATATGTGCATTTAAATTTTGACTGGAATGTCCCTTTAAAGGGACACTGAACCCAAATTTTTTATTTCGTGATTCAGATAGAGCATGAAATTTTAAGCAACTTTTTAATTTACTCCTATTATCAAATTTTCTTCATTCTCTTGGTATCTTTATTTGAAATGCAGGAATGTAAGTTTAGATGCCGGCCCATTTTTGGTGAACAACCTGGGTTGTTCTTGCTGATTGGTGGATAAATTCATCCACCAATAAAAAAGTGCTGTCCAGAGTTCTGAACTAATAAAAAAAAAAAACTTAGATGCTTTCTTTTTCAAATAAATATAGCAAGAGAATGAAGAAAAAATGATAATAGGAGTACATTAGAAAGTTGCTTAAAATTGCATTCTTTATCTAAATCGCGAAAGAAAAAAATTTGGGTTCAGTGTCCCTTTAAGTAATTTAAATAACAGTTTTTCTTTCATAACGAAAATCAAGCTCCTCCAAAGGGAATCAAACCTGCAGTGTTGAGCAAATAAAATAAAATAAAGTTTTGTTGCACTCTGCCTGCAGTAAACTGTTCATCGGTTTATCTTATATTGATTTAACAAAATATTATTTTTACGTTACAAAATGGGCTCCTTTTTTCAAGCTTAAATGTCTAAAATAAATGTAACAAAATTAATTAGCATTTCCTAGTTTTGTAGTGATTGTAGCTCCCAACATTTAAACTAAACTCCTGGCAGCCTTATAATGCAGCATTTTGTTGATTTAGACTATACTGTAAAAAACAAACAAAAAACCCCCACACTTTTTAATTTGCTTCTATCAAATGTATCCTGCTTGGTAGAAACTCAGCTGTTTCGAAGAGGGCATACTGATGTAGGCTTAAAAGTGTGCATGTGTATTGAGCACCATGTGACAGTCGTGTGTGTGTCAATATTATGCAATCAACCTGTGGAGAGAGCTATAAAGTAAGGTAAAACTCTGGTAAAGTAAGATAGTGCTGTATAGCTAGAATCACAGTTAAAAAACCTTTCCCGGCAGTACTGATTTGTCTACATCGGAAATTGAAATCATGCAATTGCGTTATTTCAATGATTGGATTGGGTCAGGGAGGAGTGCCTATGATGCTAGGCATGCCCTCCAGCCCACAATTCCATTTAGGAAGCTTCTACGGCTTCAGGACAGTCAAACGGCTATGACGTTCCATGTCGTCCTAACAAGCCCAGTGCAGTTACGACGGCATGGAACGTCCTGAGGGCATGAAGGGGTTAATAAAGGAGACTGTTTGAATACAAGCTATGTTGCATCTTTCTTTGGATTGGAGACACCAAAACAGTGTTGCAGACACTCTCTACAGGTTGCTTGTAGAAGTAAATTAGATATTTTTTTGATTGTATGTTTTGTCTAAACCATGAAGGTTTAAAGGGACACTGAACCCAACTTTTTTCTTTCGTGATTTAGATAGAGCATGCAGTTTTAAGCAACTTTCTATTTTACTCCTATTATCAAATGTTCTTCATTCTCTTGGTATCTTTATTTGAAAACCAAGAAGTTTAAATGCCGGCCCATTTTTGGTAAACAACCTGGGTTGTTCTTGCTGATTGGTGAATTAATTTAACCGACCAATATAAACAAGTGCTATCCAGTAGTCTAAACCAAAAATATAGCTTAGATGCCTTCTTTTTCAAATAAAGATAGCAGGAGAACAAAGAAAAAGTGATGATAGGAGTTAAATAGAAAGTTGCTTAAAATGGCATGCTCTGTCTGAATCACGAAATAAATGTATTTTCAGTGTCCCTTTAATTATGACTTTCATGTCGTTTTACAGTTTGGGTTAATGCCAAAGTTTAAGCTCTTGATCAAAAGGTCAAAAGCTAGGAAATACGATCTTAAACTTCCTCCACCCCAAGGGATATTTTAGTGACATCTTCATTTACTTCTCTGATGCCATTGCTAATAATAACATAATTAAACGACAGATTATGTGACACTGCATAATCAATGACATCATTGCTGACATCACTCAACTGTTAATATCAATGATATTATACATTTGAATATGTTTAAAATTAATAAATACTTTTTCTCCAACATTGGTGTGTCCGGTCCACGGCGTCATCCTTACTTGTGGGGAATATCTCTTCCCCAACAGGAAATGGCAAAGAGTCCCAGCAAAGCTGTCCATATAGTCCCTCCTAGGCTCCGCCCACCCCAGTCATTCTCTTTGCCGTTGCACAGGCAACATCTCCACGGAGATGGTTAAGAGTATGTGGTGTTTAGTTGTAGTTTTTTATTCTACTATCAAGAGTTTGTTATTTTAAAATAGTGCTGGTATGTACTATTTACTCTGAAACAGAAAAAGATTAAGAGTTCTGTTTGTGAGAGCAAGATGATTTTAGCAGACAGTAACTAAAATCGTTTGCTGTTTCCACATAGGACTGTTGAGATGAAGTAACTTCAGTTGGGGGAAATAGTTAGCAGACTTTTTCTGCTTAAGGTATGACTAGACATATTTCTAACAAGACTGTGTAATGCTGGAAGGCTGTCATTTCCCCTCATGGGGACCGGTAAGCCATTTTCTTAGTCTCAAACAGAATAAAGGGCTTAATATGGGCTATAAAACTGGTAGACACTTTTATGGGCAAAATCGATTGCTTTATTTGGGCAGTTTATACATGTTTATGCTTTTAATTCACACTTATAAGCTTGGGGAACGTTTTTTAACGTCAGGCACTTTGTTAGACACCTTTCCAGTCAGGAAGGGCCTTCCCAGTTGTAGGCTGAGCCTCATTTTCGCGCCATTACTGCGCAGTTACTTTTGAGAGCAAGACATGCAGATGCATGTGTGAGGATCTGAAAGTAGTTGGAAAAGTTCCTAGAAGGCTTCATTTGGTATCGTATTCCCCCCTGGGTTTGGTAAAGTCGCAGCAAAGGCTGTAGCTTGGACTGTAGAGGGGTTAAAACTGTAACCGGCTCCGGTTTCTTTATTTTAAGGGTTAAAGCTCTGAAAATTGGTGTGCAATACTTTGAATGCTTTAAGACACTGTGGTGAAAATTTGGTAAATTTTTAACAATTCCTTCATACTTTTTCACATATTCAGTAATAAAGTGTGCACTGTTTAAAATTTTAAAGAGACAGTAACGGTTTTGTTTTAAAACAGTTTTTGTACTTTCTGGACAAGTTTAAGCATGTTTAACATGTCTGCACCTTCAGATAAGCTATGTTCTATATGTTTGAAGATCAATGTGTGTCCCCCTTCAAAATTGTGTGATAATTGTGCCATAGCGTCCAAACAAAGTAAGGACAGTATTGCCACAGATAGTAAAGTTGCCCAAGATGATTCATCAGATGAAGGGAGTAGACATAGTTCTACATCATCTCCTTCTGTGTCTACACCAGTTTTGCCCACGCAGGAGGCCCCTAGTACTTCTAGCGCGCCAATGCTTATTACTATGCAACAATTAACGGCAGTAATGGATAACTCCATAGCAAATATTTTATCCAAAATGCCTGCATATCAGAGAAAGCGTGATTGCTCTGTTTTAAGCACTGTAGAGCAGGAGGGCGCTGATGACAATTGCTCTGTAATACCCTCACACCAATCTGAAGGGGTCATGAGGGAGGTTTTGTCGGATGGGGAAATTTCAGATTCAGGTAAAATTTCTCAACAGGCAGAACCTGATGTTGTGATATTTAAATTTAAATTAGAGCATCTCCGCGCACTGCTTAAGGAGGTGTTATCTACTCTGGATGATTGTGACAACCTGGTCATTCCAGAAAAATTATGCAAGATGGACAAGTTCCTAGAGGTTCCGGTGCACCCTGACGCTTTTCCTATACCCAAGCGGGTGGCGGATATAGTGAATAAGGAGTGGGAGAAGCCCGGCATACCTTTTGTCCCCCCTCCTATATTTAAGAAATTATTTCCCCAGAAAGGACTTATGGCAGACAGTCCCTAAGGTCGAGGGGGCAGTTTCTACTTTAAACAAGCGCACTACTATTCCTATCGAGGATAATTGTGCTTTCAAAGATCCTATGGATAAAAAATTGGAGGGTTTGCTTAAAAAGATTTTTGTACAGCAAGGTTACCTCCTGTAACCCATTTCGTGCATTGTTCCTGTCACTACAGCAGCGTGGTTCTGGTTCGAGGAACTAGAAAAGTCGCTCAGTAGAGAGACTCCGTATGAGTAGGTTATGGACAGAGATCACGCACTCAAGTTGGCTAATTCTTTTATTTTAGATGCCGCTTTGCAACTAGCTAGATTAGCGGCGAAAAATTCAGGGTTTGCAATTGTGGCGCGCAGAGCGCTTTGGCTAAAGTCTTGGTCAGCGGATGTATCTTCCAAGACAAAATTGCTTAATATCCCCTTCAAGGGTAAGACTCTCTTTGGGCCAGAATTGAAAGAGATTATTTCAGACATCACTGGGGGAAAGGGCCACGCCCTCCCACAAGATAGGCCTTTCAAAACCAAGAATAAGTCTAATTTTCGTTCCTTTCGCAATTTCAGGAACGGACTGGCCTCTAACTCTGCATCCTCTAAACAAGAGGGTAATGCTTCTCAAACCAAACCAGCCTGGAAACCGATGCAAGGCTGGAACAAGGGTAAGCAGGCCAAGAAGCCTGCTGCTGCTAACAAAACAGCATGAAGGAGTAGCCCACGATCCGGGACCGGATCTAGTAGGGGGCAGACTCTCTCTCTTTGCTCAGGCTTGGGCAAGAGATGTTCAGGATCCCTGGACACTAGAAATAGTTTCTCAGGGTTATCTTCTGGAATTCAAGGAACTACCCCCAAGGGGAAGGTTCCACATGGCTCACTTATCCTCAAACCAAATAAAGAGACAGGCATTCTTACATTGTGTAGAAGACCTGTTAAAGATGGGAGTGATACTCCCAGTTCCAACGGCGGAACAAGGAATAAGATTTTACTCAAATCTGTTTGTAGTTCCCAAAAAAGAGGGAACTTTCAGACCAATTCTGGATTTAAAGATCCTAAACAAATTTCTCAGAGTACCATCGTTCAAAATGGAAACCATTCGAACGATTCTACCCACAATCCAAGAAGGTCAATTTATGACTACCGTGGATCTAAAGGATGCGTATCTACATATAACTATCCACAAAGAACATCATCAGTTCCTAAGGTTCACCTTTCTGGACAAACATTATCAGTTTGTGGCCCTCCCATTCGGGTTAGCCACTGCTCCAAGGATTTTCACAAAGGTACTCGGATCCCTTCTAGCGGTTCTAAGACCAAGGGGCATTGCAGTAGTACCGTACTTGGACGACATTCTAGTACAAGCGTCGTCTCTTTCAAAGGCAAAGGCTCACTCAGACATTGTTCTGGCCTTTCTCAGATCTCACGGATGGAAGGTGAACATAGAAAAAAGTTCCGTGTCTCCGTCGACAAGAGTTCCCTTCTTGGGAACAATAATAGATTCTTTAGAAATGAGGATTTTCCTGACAGAAGTCAGAAAGTCAAAACTTCTAAACGCTTGTCAAGTTCTTCATTCTATTCCTCGTCCTTCCGTAGCTCAGTGCATGGAAGTAGTAGGGTTGATGGTTGCAGCAATGGACATAGTTCCTTTTGCGCGAATTTATCTAAGACCATTACAACGGTGCATGCTGAAACAGTGGAATGGGGACTATACAGACTTGTCTCCAGTGATTCAAGTAGATCAGAAGACCAGAGACTCACTCCGTTGGTGGCTAACCCTGGACCACCTGTCCCAGGGAATGAGCTTCCGCAGACCAGAATGGGTCATCGTCACGACCGACGCCAGTCTAGTGGGCTGGGGCGCGGTCTGGGAATCCCTGAAAGCTCAGGGACTATGGTCTCGGGAAGAGTCTCTTCTCCCGATAAACATTCTGGAACTGAGAGCGATATTCAATGCTCTCAGGGCTTGGCCTCAACTAGCAAAGGCCAGATTCATAAGATTCCAATCAGACAACATGACGACTGTTGCTTATATCAATCATCAGGGGGGAACAAGGAGTTCCCTGGCAATGAAAGAAGTGACCAAAATAATAAAATGGGCGGAGGATCACTCCTGCCACCTATCTGCGATCCACATCCCAGGTGTGGAAAACTGGGAGGCAGATTATCTGAGTCGTCAGACATTCCATCCGGGGGAGTGGGAACTCCACCAGGAGATCTTTGCCCAGTTGACTCAATTATGGGGCATTCCAGATATGGATCTGATGGCATCTCGTCAGATCTTCAAGGTTCCTTGCTACGGGTCCAGATCCAGGGATCCCAAGGCGACTCTAGTGGATGCACTAGTAGCGCCTTGGACCTTCAACCTAGCCTATGTGTTTCCACCGTTTCCTCTCATTCCCAGGCTGGTAGCCAGGATCAAGCAGGAGAGGGCCTCGGTGATCTTGATAGCTCCTGCGTAGCCACGCAGGACTTGGTATGCAGACCTGGTGAATATGTCATCGGTTCCACCATGGAAGCTACCTTTGAGACAGGATCTTCTTGTACAGGGTCCATTCGAACATCCAAATCTGGTCTCCCTCCAGCTGACGGCTTGGAAACTGAACGCTTGATTCTATCAAAGCGTGGGTTTTCAGATTCTGTGATAGATACTCTAGTTCAAGCCAGAAAACTGGTAACTAGAAAAATTTACCATAAAATATGGAAAAGATATATCTGCTGGTGTGAATCCAAGGGATTCTTATGGAATAAGATCAAAATCCCTAAGATCCTTTCCTTTCTACAAGAGGGTTTGGATAAAGGATTATCAGCGAGTTCTCTAAAGGGACAGATTTCTGCTTTATCTGTCTTATTACACAAACGACTGGCAGCTGTGCCAGATGTTCAAGCATTTGTTCAGGCTCTGGTTAGGATCAAGCCTGTTTACAGACCTTTGACTCCTCCCTGGAGTTTAAATCTAGTTCTTTCAGTTCTTCAAGGGGTTCCGTTTGAACCTCTACATTCCATAGATATTAAGTTGTTATCTTGGAAAGTTTTGTTTTTGGTTGCTATTTCTTCTGCTAGAAGAGTTTCTGAGTTATCTGCTCTGCAGTGTTCTCCGCCCTATCTGTTGTTCCATGCAGATAAGGTTGTTTTGCGTACTAACCCTGGTTTTCTTCCAAAGGTTGTTTCTAACAAAAATATTAACCAGGAGATAGTTGTACCTTCTTTGTGTCCGAATCCAGTTTCAAAGAAGGAACGTTTGTTACACAATTTAGACATAGTCCGTGCTCTAAAATTCTATTTAGAAGCTACAAAAGAGTTCAGACAAACTTCTTCTCTGTTTGTCGTCTATTCTGGTAAAAGGAGAGGTCAAAAAGCGACTTCTACCTCTCTTTCCTTTTGGCTTAAAAGCATCATCCGATTGGCTTACGAGACTGCCGGACGGCAGCCTCCTGAAAGAATCACAGCTCACTCCACTAGGGCTGTGGCTTCCACATGGGCCTTCAAGAACGAGGCTTCTGTTGATCAGATATGTAAGGCAGCGACTTGGTCTTCACTGCTCACTTTTGCCAAATTTTACAAATTTGATACTTTTGCTTCTTCAGAGGCTATTTTTGGGAGAAAGGTTTTGCAAGCCGTGGTGCCTTCTGTTTAGGTAACCTGATTTGCTCCCTCCCTTCATCCGTGTCCTAAAGCTTTGGTATTGGTTCCCACAAGTAAGGATGACGCCATGGACCGGACACACCAATGTTGGAGAAAACAGAATTTATGCTTACCTGATAAATTACTTTCTCCAACGGTGTGTCCGGTCCACGGCCCGCCCTGGTTTTTTAATCAGGTTTGATTAATTATTTTCTCTAACTACAGTCACCACGGCACCCTATAGTTTCTCCTGTTTTTTTTTTTCCTCCTGTCCGTCGGTCGAATGACTGGGGTGGGCGGAGCCTAGGAGGGACTATATGGACAGCTTTGCTGGGACTCTTTGCCATTTCCTGTTGGGGAAGAGATATTCCCCACAAGTAAGGATGACGCCGTGGACCGGACACACCGTTGGAGAAAGTAATTTATCAGGTAAGCATAAATTCTGTTTTTTTTAACCAAATTAAAATAATGTCTTACGACTCCTTATATGTCCCACCTGTAAACATGTATAATACAAAAAAAGTTAATATTGAAATGCCTTTAGCTTCTAGATGTTCTGCATTGCAGAGAAAAACTTGTTTACTATCCCTTTAAATATTGATTAAAAAAATGGGAATCTCTGTACATTTTGTAAAATCAATTTTTACAAAGAAAATAAAAAGGTTTTATTCAAATTCAAACACAGGGGTTTGATTCTAATCCTTCCTATACATTTTAACGGCATTAATTTGCTCCCACTCCAATTTTTTTTCAAGTTCTAAATTATCACAATCCAAGATAAAACCACATTTCAACATTCCCCAAGTTTCAATCGGATCTGAGCAGATAGCGGGAACATCACCCAAATAATACATGGACTGTGATGCTTTAACATATAGATTACGAGTTTTGCGCTAAACAGGGTGCGAATCTAACGGCAAAAAAGTTGTCACCCTCCATAGGGCTTCAATGCAAGGTAGCCGTTTCAAAATAGCGTACCTTGCATTCCTATTTGCTGATTTGATTCTTAAAATTCAAATCGGCCAATAGGAGGAGAGCTTCTAAAATCCTATTGGCTGTTCAAAACAGCCAATAGGATGAGAGCTACTGAAATCCTATTGGCTGATTTGAAAGCTCAACTTCAACATTGCATTTAGCGATTGCGCACTTAATATCGTTATTTCATACTTGCAATTTAGGGATTGTAAGATTCAGTATTCACGTCTTTAAGATGAGGGTTTCTCTTGGAAATTTCGTTCTCATGATACGAAGCCAAGGTTATTTGTTTCAAACTGTGATCTTCTTACATTAATATAGAAATGCAGCAAAGAAAACCCCCAATTATATGCAGTGTGAGTAAGGTTTGGAAATCGCGGCCTGTACAGTGTGAGTGAGGTCACGGTCTGTACAGTCAGTTCTGCAACTTTGAATTATCTTTAAAACCTCATTAGATAGCAGTTTCATGATTTACAGTGTTATCAAAATTTTGTGATTCGGCATTGGTTTGTGAAAGGAATGGTGACTATAACTACCGGCTGTGGCATTTGTTTAGTTTTGAGGCCGGACTTATCAGTGTGAAAGACTAAGACACAGAGATCTGTGCAAACCCGCACTGATGTATATGGCTCATGCAAAACTGTTAAAAGATAAATTGCGCCCCCACTTTCTACTTATGAAAATTAATATCCTGCACTGTTCTTCTTGATTTGAAATAAAAATTTCACCAAAACAGAATTTTTTTCTTAAAGGGACAGTCTACTTCAGAATTGTTATTGTTTGAGAAAATAGATAATCCCCTTATTACCCATTCCCCAGTTTTGCATAACCAACACTGTTATATTACACTTTTTACCTCTGTGACTACATTGTATTTAAGCCTCTGCAGCCTGCCCCCTATCTCCGTTCTTGTGACAGCCATGCAGTTTAACCAATCAGTGCAGACTCTTAAATAACTCCATGGGAGTGAGCACAATGTTATATATATATATATGGCACATATGAACAAGCAGTGTCTAACTCAAAAACTGTCAAAATGCACTGAGAAATTAGGCAATTAAACGGCTTAGAAATTAGCACATGAGCCTACCTAGGTTTATCTTACCACAAAGATTACCAAGCGAGCAAAGCAAATTTGATGATGAAAGTGAATAGGAAAGTTGTTTAAAATGACATGCCCTATCTGAATTATGAAAGTTTAATTTTGCCTAGACTGTCCCTTTAATGATTTAATTTTTCATTTTAAACTTTGAAAAACGTAATTGATTAAGCATGCATAGTATTCACATCATGCCCATATATAAATGGCATTCACATTGTTTAACACTTATAATAAACACCACTCTACCCAACTGCTTAAATGGACACTGAACCCAATTTTTTTTCTTTCGTGATTCAGATAGAGCATGCAATTTTAAGCAACTTTCTAATTTACTCCTATTATCAAATTTTCTTCATTCTCTTGGTATCTTTATTTGAAATGCAAGAATATAAGTTTAGATGCCGGCCCATTTTTGGGAACAACCTGGGTTGTTCTTGCTGATTGGTGGATAAATTCATCCACTGATAAAAAAGTGCTGTCCAGAGTTCTAAACAAAAAAAAAAAGCTTAGATGCCTTCTTTTTTTAAATGAAGATAGCAAGAGAAAGAAGAAAAATTGATAATAGGAATAAATTAGAAAGTTGCTTAAAATTGCATGCTCTATCTGAATCACAAAAGAAAAAAATTGGGTTCAGTGTCCCTTTAACACAGTCAATCACTCCATTAACTCCTTTAACCCTTTTGCTATTTCAGTGATTGTCATCCATTATTATCAGTTCCACGTTCCGTTGTGGGAGAATGGAGATAAAATGTTGTGTGTGTGTTAGCAATCTCAGCTGCGTTTGAAAGATTGTGATCACTTTGTTAACAAAAAACAATATATATAAATATATATATATATATATATATATATATATATATGACCGTTCCCATTTTTACAACTCTGGAAAAAAATCAGAAATATTGGAATCAAATCCCATTATCTAAGTATTTAACTCATTAGACGTTAAAAAAGGCTGCAATGCATTTCATACTGGTGTGTTACAACCATCTGTAGCAAGTGGCGGCCAAGGGGTTAAACACAAATTTCTTTTAACCCTTTGGCAGAACACAGCACTGAGTGGATTTAAAAATCAAATCTTGTTTTGGGAATAGAGGGTCAATTACAAATCATATTATGTACAGAATATAATTTCATATACAGCTAAAGCTTCCTAACAAATATGCAACTTTCACACCACTACAGGGGGTTGAACACATAAAGAGATTAGATGTCTGTGGAGCTGGTTATTATATCTGTGTATTCACTTGTTCTTTCTGCTGATTCTTTTCTATTTATTCTTGCAGTGGTTGTCCTGTATCTGCAGGGGATCGGGAACAAGGAATGGACTGAGGTATATATGCAGCTCTGACCCTTTCGATTGGAAAACAGTAATCATAGTAATAAGGATGAAACTGGCAGTGTGTTCCGTTCAGTTATATTTATATATTTTTTAGCGTTGTTTCTTCAAATCTTGATTCAGCTTTGTCCTCTTCCGTAGTTTTAAAGTGACATGAAATCCAAAACTTTTCTTTATTTATTATTATTTAGTTAGAGATTCCAATTTTAAAAAAGTTTGCGATTTACTTATTATCAAATTTACTTTCTTTTCATGTTATTCTTTGATGAAGAGATACCTAGGTAGGTAGCGTGCACGTGCCTGCAGCACTAGATGACAGGAAATAGTGCTGCCATCTACTGTTCTTGCTAATGTATAACATTGTTGCAAAATTGCTGAAATAGAGTGATGAAGACACGTGCACGCTCCTGAATTTACCTTCTGGCTTTTCAACAAAGGGTAACAAAAAAAAGGGAGAAAATTTGATAATAGAAGTAAATTGGAAAGTTGTTTAAAATTCTGTGCAATATCTGAATCATAAAAGAAAAATGTTGGGTTTTGTGTCCCTTTAAAGGAACATTATAGTGGAAAAAAGAAATGCTTTAATTTGTTATGTAATATTAGGCAATCCTGCAGAAGTGATGGTCGTACTGCTGGTATAGAGCAGAGACTGCTGCTGATTGGCTCACAGTTAGATTCCGCTCATTAACAGCACTTCTCTGTTGCTCCTAGGTGGTACTTTAAAGGGACATTAAACACAAAATAAATGCTCGATAGAATGAAGAATTCAAATAAAAGATTAGTCTGAGAATAACATGTAGATGTATTTTTTAAAGTTTAATTAGTTGTTTAAATATTGACAAAATAAGTGTAAAGTTTTAGTGTCTATAAAACAATGGGAGCTGCCATGTTGTAACTTAGGTTACCTTCTCTGCTGTGGCCAATTAGGGACAGTTATAAATAGGGCACTAGAGTGTGCAGCCAATGGCTGTGAGGAATATAACAGTGTTCTGCACTTCCATTTCTAACAGGAACTGAAAAGCTCAGAATTTCAAAATGAAATTACAGGTAAAGGGTACAAAATAAATATTTAAAGTACATTGCAGACTTTTTTGTATACATGATTTATCACTTTATATTACCATCTCAAAGTGATTAATGTTCCTTTAACTGGGTTGCTAGTGTTGATTTGTTAGAGCATGTCATTTTCCAGCTATAATGACCCTTTAAATTTAGAACTGACTTTTGATTAAACCATTTCATTGTAGGTAATAAATAAACCTTTGCGATATACTTTAATTATTTATTTTGCTAAGATTCCTTGTTATTATTATATCTATGTTTTTTCCACTTCCCCATAGAATGGAATGATTTTTGGCATTTGTTAGTGTAAACCCTGGTACCGATGCTCGGCTCTTTTCAAAGCCGGATTTATTTGTCTGAATATACAAAAATGCTCTAACATTTGTCTTAAAAAGGCCATTCAAGGCTTTTCAAGGGGTATGTCCATGGACTGCAAAACAATGCAATGTTTTTTTGTTAAATATGACAGTTTAAAATTATTTTAAAATATTTGTCACATGTGCATATTTATTGCAATAAATTGCTTAAATGCACTACAGATTTAGAAGCAGACTCCATACAAGATAAAAAAAATCCTACTGTGTATTTTAGATATGACAATTAAAGAGACTTGCAAACCAATTTTTTATTTCATGAATAAGATAGAGAATACAATTTTAAAACAACAGCGTATGCTGTTGGCATTTATCAATGAGCGGCGGACATGATACGCTAGATCGTATCATGTCTGCTCGCACTATCATAAATCTATCCTTATATGTATAACATTGTTACCAACATTTTTGTAGACACTGCTGCTATATAATGCTCATGCAGCCTCATCAGCCTATCTCAGTATGTTACCATGAAATGGTTCTATTTCTACAAAGGATACCAAAAAATAAGGAACATTCGATAACAGAAATAAATAGCAAAGTTTTTAAAAACACACTGTCTGTCTGATTCGTGAAATCTTAAAAGTGACAGTAAAGGCAAAATTAAAGTTCATGATTCCGATAGAGCATTCAATTGTAAACAACATTCCAATTTACTTCTTTTCTAATTTGCTTCACTCTCTTGGTATCCTTTATTGAAAAGCATACATAGGTAGGCTCAGAAAGAGCAATAAACTTCTGGGAGCTAGCTGGTGGCTGCACAGATACCCCTCTTATAATTGGTTCACCTAATGTGTTCGGCTTTTTCCCAGTAGTGCATTGCTGCTCCTTTAACAAAGGATACCAAGAGAATGATGTCTTTTTGATGATAGAAGTCAGTTGGAAAGTTCTTTAAAATGTTTAGGTTTCATGTCCTTTTAATTTTGACTATGGTGTCCCTGAAAAAAAAAAAGATTAAAGCAACCTTTTTATTTTTATGTTTTTAACATATTTTGCATTTTAAAGTGTGTTGCAGTATAAGTACTAAACAAATTTCAATTAAGGTGTTTTATTAACTACGATTTATTTGTACATGGTCAGAATTTTTCAACCTTCTCCGTAGTTTTTTTTAGCGTGAATATCTCATGCATAAAATTTTTTCTTCATTCTCTTGCTATCTTTATTTAAAAAGCAGGAATGTGATGCATAGGAGCTGGCCCATTTTTCTATAGAGAACCTGGGTTATGCTTGCTTATTGGTGGGTAAATGTCAGCCTCCAATAAGCAAGCGCTATCCATGGTGCTGAATCTAAAATGGGCTGGCTGCTAAGATTTACCTTCCTGCTTTTAAAATAAAGATAGAAAGAGAACGAAAAAAAAATGATAATAGGAGTAAATTAGAAAGTTGCTTAAAACTCCATGCGCTATCTGAATCATGAAAGAAAAAAAATTGGGTTCAGTGTCCCTTTAATTTGTCTAGGATTCTGGATATGTCAGCTTTGCTGGCAGAAGAGCCCAGGGACTTGGCTGGCAGCGCGTGGGACTTAAGAATCAGTTTCAATGACAGTTGTCAGTTATTTAGTACAATGATTGCAGCTGGACAGCCAGCTTCGATAAGCCCCGGGTCAAGAGACCAGGCAAGACATACTCAAGCAGATAATATGGACTAATGAACTTTAGCAAAGGAGTTGGACAAGATAAGATGAGATCTAAATCTATAGGGAAATCTAATTTTTTGGTCACGCCAGCCAGAAATTTAATTGATGCATTTCATTTCCTTCATCTCTCTCTCTCTCTCTGCTCTGATTCAATTAATTTGCGTTCCCTCTTCTATAAATAAGCAAGTAAAAAATACACGGAAAAAAAAAATACTGCAAAGCAAGCGGTTTTACAATCTGGTATGGGTAGATATAAAGTCATTAGATAAATGACTCGTTATAAAAATAAGTGAAAACTAAAAACATTACCAAATGTATCATCCTACTCTTAAAGGGACATGAAACTCAAATTTGTTCTTTCACAATTCAGATAGAGAATACAATCTTAAACAACTTCCAATTTGCTTCTATTATCACATTTTCTTTATTTTCTTGTTATCCTTTGTTGAAAAGCAGGGATGTAAAGCTCAGGAGAGTTATATTCTCTATCTGAATCATGAAATAATATTTTGGGGTTTCATGTCCCTTTAACTGGTCTACGGCTTTTTTTATGCAGAAACATTTGCACATCCTGAAGAACATGCTAACAATTCCCTGTTACTGTCTGTTCTCTAAGCCTGCTATATCACGCTGAGCTTAGTACTTTGTACCATCTGTTGTTCAGTTATGATTCTCCAATTTCCCGCATCCCTCTTCCCTTTTGTAACCAATCAAAATGTGTCTGATTTTTGGATGGGATTCTCTTCCTTCTGGGATTCCCTCTCTTGTTAGCCATGCAAATATAATAAAAAAATACAAGTAGAAAGGAAATTCAGTATGAAAATAGCTAAGGAACATACTAGTTCAAAAATAAAATGTTGTAAATCATTACAGTATTTTAATATTGCACTACTGACTGTCCATATGTGTTTAAATTATGCAAAGAGGTAAAACGCGTAAAGTAAGGCTCAAAACCTGGTAGGATGGTGCTGGTTAACCAATCAGGTGTGGCATATCCATGTACCTGCCGATCACTGGCCGTGTCTGCTGCAGAACTTCCTCATGCTGGTTATAAATATAAT